>NC_068985.1:45701395-45702165 GCF_001194135.2 Octopus bimaculoides
TGTGTGTGTGTGTGTGTGTGTGTGTGTGTGTGTGTGTGTGTGTGTGTGCGTGTTCACATTATTCTTTGCACACATTCACATCACATGCGTGCTGTACCTGTTTGGGTGAGAAAAGCCCGGTTTTAATTTGCAGAGTTTTGCCATGGTTTATGATGGACAGTGATAGGTGCACAAGGCCGACGGCCTGTCAGGCCACACCAATATCTTAACAAACCAAGCGGACAAACACACACACACACATACAAACACATACGAAACCGAAGGCGGGAGGAAGGAGATATGATGATTGTTAAGAAAGACAGTGTCTCTGTTTGGACTTCCCATTATATAATGCTACAAATAAAAGCGTATCACTGGCGGACATGTCTTCGGTGTTGTGTTTATGTTCATAGTTATTTTCTATAGGCGACGGTTTCCAGGGTGGATTTTATGTTGATTTGTTTCAGAGAGATTATTTATTTAGGCGCATGCATGGCTGTTTGGTGAAGAGGCTTACTTTGACAGTGTATTGTTTCGAGTTCAGTCCTGCTGCGCGGCTTTTTGGGCAAGTGCCTTTTACCAAAACATCAAGCCGACCATTGTCTTTTCAAAAAATTGGTTGGCGGAAATTGTGGAAGCCTGTCGTATACACACACACACATACAAACACACACAAACAAACACACACACACACACACACACACACACACACACACACACATATATATACACACACATAAAACACACATAAATAAATAAATAAATAAATATGCTCTGTTGTTTCTGGAATT
>NC_068985.1:45702834-45704699 GCF_001194135.2 Octopus bimaculoides
TACAAACACACACAAACAAACACACACACACACACACACACACACACACACACACACACATATATATACACACACATAAAACACACATAAATAAATAAATAAATAAATATGCTCTGTTGTTTCTGGAATTTATTAAAACAAAAGCAGGAGTTGAACAATTTATTACATCATTTTTGACGCAGTCTCCTCGCTTTTCAATGTACTTGTTCCAACGGTACACAAGCTTACTTATTCCATCGGAGAAGAATGTTTTCTGCTGGTCGCATAGCCATTTATGCACCGTTTCCTGCACTTCTTCGTCCGTAACAAATCGATGACCTCATGAAGGATATTCGAGCGGTTCAAAAGTTGATAGCCAGAAAGGGGCGAGATCTGGACTGTATGCAGAATGTTCTAGAAATCCAATTTTTTGATAATTTCAGTGGTGTGGGCGGCCGTATGTGAGAGTGCATTGTCGTGCAACAATGAACACTTGCTTTGACAATAGACACTGGCGTTTGGTGCGAATTGCTGCTTTCAATTTGTTGGTCAGCATTGGTGACTGTAGATCCTTTTTCCATGCATTGTTCCAGCATCGGCACTTACACATCCTCCAAAACGGTTAGCATCACTTTTTCTGTGGAAGGTTAAATCTTGAATTTCGTTTTTGCTGGCGATTCCGGATGATTCCACTCCATACTCTGCCTTTTGAATTATGGCTCAAAGCGATGCACCCAGTTTCATCTTCTGTAACTCTTTTCTCCAGAAAGACTCCGCCTTCATCGTTGTCACGGTCGAGTAAGCGTTGACAGATCACATGACTGCGTTTGTACACTTCGCTAAGCTCTCTTGGCACACATCTGGAAACAGACTTTACAGAATCGAAGCTTCTTGTGGATGATTTTATATGCAGAACCATGACTACTTTGCAGAGACCATTCCACCTTATCGACAGTCACTCGCCAGTTCGCCAGAACAATCTCTCGAACTGATTGAATCTTCACATCAGCTGTGGGTGTTGATGGACGTCCTTGTTCCCTTTTCGTGCTTCACGCCTGTCCTGCTATTCTTTAAACTTTTTCATCCATTCATTTACATCTCTAAGCAGTAGAGCATAGTACTGAAAGTCTGCAATGAATTTCAACCCATCACAACTCTAAATCAGATAAATCGAATCACTGATCTCTTTTTTTCTTTGGTGCACTCGAAAGAAAACTGGATTAGTCAAGGTCCAATCTCAATTACGTAACCACAAAAGATACCATCTAGCACTCGGGCGCGGATAGCAGTGCAACCAACCTAAAGAAAGTTTTGGAGGAAGTGCATATAATCTGTGACTACCATTCGTGTATGTACATATATATGGTGGCACTCCGTCGGTTATGACGACGAGGGTTCCAATTGATCCTATCAACGGAACAGCCTGCTCGTAAAATTAACGTGTAAGTGGCTGAGCAATCCACAGACACGTGTACCCTTAATGTAGTTCTCTCGGGTAGATTCAGCGTGACACAGAGTGTGACAAGGCTGGCCCTTCGAAATTCAGTTACAACAGAAACGGAAAGAAACAGTGAGAGAAAGTTGTGGTGAAAGAGTACAGCAGGGTTCGCTCGGTCTGGGAATCGAAACCGTGATCCTACGACCGCGAGTCCGCTGCCTCAACCACGGGGCCATTGCGCCTCCACATGTACATATGTATGTATGTATGTATGTATGTATGTATGTATGTATAGAGTGTTTGAAATAGTGTATAGATATTGTATACTGAGAAAAAGGAGGCAGTCAGAATTTTGAGTAATTCTTTATTAGCGCTTTCGTTCGTTTATCGAATTCGTGAAGATAAAATCAAAATTAAAATTATGAAAACGGAACGTTTCGTTGTTCAT
>NC_068985.1:45705767-45706520 GCF_001194135.2 Octopus bimaculoides
TAGTAGTAGTAGTAGTAGTAGCAGCTTTAGTAGTAGTAGTAGTAGTAGTAGTAGTAGTAGTAGTAGTAGTAGTGGTGGTGTTAGTAGTAGTTGCTATTGTCGTTATCGTTGTTGTTGTTGTTGTTGTTGTTGTTGTTACTCTTTCCGTTACTGCTCCATCGCCGAGTCTATAGTTGGTTGGACAGTGTCCGAGCCATTAGCAAGCTCAGTTCTGGCATAGATGTATGTATGGTGCACTTAACGGATTTCACCGCGATAATTTGTTTGTACACACACACACACACACACGCACACATACACGCTCACACACACACACTTACACACACACACACGAGCGCACACGCATAAATATATTTATGTATGGAATGTCTGAGCATGTTTACGTATATGTACATATATATGTATATATACACACACACACACACACGCACACACACACATATATTATTTAATATTATGTGGCTAATAACCTTATAGCGTTCTTTCCAAAGCTTCTCTCTCTCTATATGTGTGTATATATATATACATATGTGTAAAGAGATAGATTGATAGGTAGATAGATAGTCAGACAGACAGGCAGACAGAGATTGCATAACGTACATTAAAGGACCTTGGGAAAGAGGGAGAAAGAGAGAGGGTGAGGCAGCAAAGAGAGACGGACAATGACTTGAAAGATGTAGCCTTATAACCACGCACATGCATATGTATATAGATGTGTATACACGCGTGTATATATATATATACATATATATA
>NC_068985.1:45707241-45709721 GCF_001194135.2 Octopus bimaculoides
AGCCTTTATCATCAACTTTCAGTCTCCCAAAATTCTAAGAATAGCAACGAGTTCTTTAATTGAGAATTCTTTTGTTTGCTTGCTTCTAATCTTCATCTGTTCTATCTTAGCCATTATCCTCATCATCTGCACGTTAAACTAAAATGTATGATTGATTTCTGCAACGGTTCCTGTAACTTCAGCCCCGAATCTACCAAACTTATTAGCGCAATGAGGAATTATATTTTTCTAATTTATTTTTCTTTTCTTGAAACAAACTTCATATTCCTCGTTATTATCTCACACTTTACATCATTAGCATTTTCTATTCGTTTCTTTATGTTAATTCTTTTTAATTCATTTTTTAAGCTATTCTTTGTTCTTCGTGTGTTCTTCCCAAAGGCTGTTAAATTAATTGCATTTTCACCCCATCTCCGTTTTTGTTTTTGTCTTGTCTTTTTTTTTCATCATAATAGCTTAGATAAAAGTTTTGAGTAAATAGTAGGGTTTGACTATTGCTATTACCCCCTGGTCTATTGACTGCAGCAGCGAAGTCATAGTCGAGGGTAGTAAAAATACAATTTACATTCTGACATAAGTCACCGAGTACATTTTAGATAACCTAAAGCATTATCAAACGTTAATAACATTTCAGAATCTGAATTTATAGACTTACAATAGCTTTCTGTTTTGTGACATGAACAGTTCTTAAACCAATCTTCTTCATGTAACGATTGAGTTGTATTTCCTTGAAACTAGTAAAATTGTCTGCTTGAGCACTTTGTAAGCACATGTGTTTTCAGACCCACAGATCACGAAAATTCCCCCAGAAGACATAATCCAATAAAAAGGGATGAGTTATTAGTATCCAGTTTGAGGACAGATTTGCAGTTATCCTTTCATCGCTAAGTAAGTTCCCCAACATTTTTTGTAAGTTAACATGAAATTCCTGTGGAGTATATATTTTCAGATAATTTCGTTACCATTTCAATAGAAAAAAAGGCCATAGTGGTTGTGCAACCTGCTAAAAAGTACAGCGAATTCTACCTCAAATCACTACCCAACGTTTTAAACAAAAGTAAGTTCATATTTGACAATATAGTCCTAATTACACCAAATCTGAAATCAAATGCCTGGATAATCCTATCTGGAATACATCTAATCATAGATCTACTGGATTATGGCTGACCTGGGGTTAAACAACAGCAACATCAACAGCAACAATTATATCAGCGAGAGGTGTAAACATCAATAAGCTTTATTTTCTCCTCTGTACAAACACTGACTTTCATGTCTACAATAAAGGAAACTCAACAAGTCTCTGACACAATTGTTTTACGTTGACAAACATTGGTTGAGGTCTTTAACCTTGAAAAGTCAGGGACTTTGGCTTTCTCCAAGACGAGGAATCCAAAGATAAAATAAAGGGACGCAGATTCTGGGTATAAGCAAATGGAATACAAAAGCATACAGAACAACAAGAACTTTCTCCAAGTTCGCGTGGTTTCTACCTTATTTGATATTTGTCTCAAGTTCAGAGGAAATACTTTGTTTGTGTCGTTTATTTGGCAACTTTAAATCGAATAAGTATATTGGATATGTGTGTATGTGTGTGTGAGTATACATACGTATGCACACGTATATGTCACATGCTTATATGTGCGTGTGTGTGTGTGTGTGTGTGTGTGTGTGTTTTGTATATTCACCTATATATGCATGTATGCGTGTGTATACATACACACACATATCTTTGCGTGTGTGTGTTTGTATAAACATATGCATTTATATACATATAAGCATACATGCATTTATATACGCATTTGTATGGATTCATGTATAGTATATATGTGTGTATGTGTGTGTATATATACACATAGTATATATGTGTGTATGTGTATGTATAAGCAATATATATGCGTATTTGTCTCTGTGTCTATGTATGTAATTCATGTATATAGTGCATATAATGTGTATGTGTGTGTGTGTGTGTGTGTGTGTGTGTGTGTATGCATATTTGAATATGTATACATATATATATATATATGTGTGTGTGTGTATGTGTATGCGTGTGTGAATGCGGAGAGACAGACAGATAGACAGAAAGAAAGAAAGAAAGATAGCAGTATATATATGTGTATGTATGTATGCATGTATGTATGTATGTATGTATGTATGTATGTATGTATGTATGTATGTATGTATGTATGTATGTATGCGTGTGTGAATGCGGAGAGAGAGAAAATCAGACAGACAGACAGACAGACAGACAGATAGACAGAAAGAAAGAAAGAAAGAAAGAAAGGAAGAAAGGAAGAAAGAAAGAAAGAAGGAAAGCAGTATCATGTAGGCATATTTACAAAAGTGTCTGTGTGGTAGACAGGGGACAAATATAGCGACAACTGGCACCAGATATAAACAGACCAAATACAGGAGACCGAGACGAACAGACAGACTTGATGTCTACGGTGATTGTGTATGGCGGTGGGGGTGATGGGGGTGGC
>NC_068985.1:45709818-45713228 GCF_001194135.2 Octopus bimaculoides
GTTTTATCTCATAAATAAAGTTAGTAGTGTTGTTGTTGTTGTTGTTGTTGTTGTGGTTGCTACGGCTATGGCTTATTGTCGTTGTTGTGGTGGTGGTGGTTGTTGCTAATGTTGCCGTTGCTGCTGTAGTATCTGTGGTGGCTGTCATCGTCGTCGTCGTTGTTGTTGTTGTTGTTGCTGTTGTTGTTGCAGTGGTGATCGTGATGGATTGTGGTAATGGTGGTGTTGGTGCTTGTTCTGAAGCTGGTGGTTGCGGTAGAGGTAATAATGGTAGTAGTGGTGATGGTGGTGGTAATGGTGTTAGTGTAGCGGTTTTGGTGGTGGCTATGGTGGTAGTGGTGGTGGTTGTGGAGGTGGTGGTGTTGATTGTGGCGGTAGTGGTGGTAGTTGTGGTGGTAGTGGTGGTAGTTGTGGTGGTAGTTGTGGTAGTTGTGGTGGTAATGGTAATGGCGTTAGTGGTGGTGGTGGTGATAGTTGTGGTAGTAGTGGTAATGGTGTTAGTGGTCGTAGTAGTTGTGCTGGTTGTGGTAATGGTGTTAGTGGTGGTGGTGGTGGTGGTGATGGTAATTGTGGTGGTAGTTGTATCGGTGTTAATAGTGGTGGTAGTGGTAATGATATTGGTAGTGGTGGTTGTGGTGGTGGTGATTATGTTTGTGCGGTGATTGTTGTGGTAGTCGTAGAGGTGGTGGTAGTTGTGATAGTGGTTGTGGTGATAGTTGTGGTAATAGTATTCGTGGTGGTAGTGGTGGTTGTGGTGGTGGTGATGGTGGTAGTTGTGGTGGTGGTGGTGGTTGTGGCGGTGGTGGTGGTGGTGGTGGTCGACGTCGTCGTCGTCGTCGTCGTGATGGGTGAGTTGCGGTGGTGGTAGTCGTGACGCTACTTGTGGTGGTTGCTATGGCAATCTGTTACCCTTATATGTGTAGCCGTTGTTGTTGTTTATGATCGTTGATATAGACTTTGTTGCACAATGTTATTGTTGGGATTGTTAATACTGAGGTGACAACATTTCTTGTTGTGACAATGGTTGTAGCTGTTTCACCTCTTGTCTTCAAATCCCATCTATGTAGAACCAAGATGTGTTGAGATTTTCACTCACATAGATAACAATCAATGATCGCCCGGATCATCCATAACTTTTCATATCTTGGTCCTTGCGACAGCATTTCATTTTATGATGGGTTCCTTATTCCTTTCCTTGACTCTCAAAAACTGAATGTGTTCACAACCCAAAAGAATTTCACATTACAAAAAGAAGGAAAAAACAACCCACTGATAAAATGAATTACTTTTGCAAAAACAAAATTAAGTGAAGTAAAGTTTATCGTCACATCAATATGGCTATTCGACGTTACTACCGTTTTTAACATCAGTCGTATTATCAAAGTACCTAATATGTCCTTAAAAACCTCTCGCATCCTGTATAATACAATGAATACGTAGTTTACACTTGTTACTCGTTTCAGTTATAGGTCTACAGTCGAGCTGGGACATCAAATTCAAGGATTTTAAACCCCTGTACTTATTTTTATTTTGCACTTAATTTTAGATTTTTATTTTTTGCGAGCTGGAGCGAATTCCTGCTATCTCTAGCGGCTGGGTGTTCACCACTGAGGGTGGGACATTTGGAATGTTGTCAGGCGCTCACTGCCTTTTACTAGGAAAGCAATGCAATAAGTGGTAGTTCTTCTTTATCAATATATACAAGACTAGCATGGGTAATATCGGAGAAACTTTAAACGTCTACGGGGACTAGCCGAAGATTACTACGGAAATTTCCAGAAATCCTTAATGGGGCAGTACTACTGAGGAGTACTACATCTTCGAGATAAACTGTATAAGCACAAAAGCGCTGCCAAGTAGGACTGGTGAGGATTCGCACAGAGAGAGAAAACTGTACTGCATGTACTCATGCGGTAACCAAGCAGTGAGTCGAACAGCTGTCGTGTGTAAAGCAAGACCTGCTAACGGCCGAGTCTATCTCGAAGATTGCGCGCCAGTAACAAAGCGGGACAAACAGTGTTGCTCTGTTTTGTAGCCGTGGTGAAAGCCGTCGCGTAGTGACGAGGATGAGAGGATAATGAGCGCACCATTCAGCCTCTTATTACACGTTAATGTCTGGAAAAGGTGTTATTCAGCATTCGGTCATCAGAGGAAAGCTGGTAGGTGCAAAAGCTCGTTATCTTCAGTTCAATGTTCGTGCCTACCCTTAATTATGGTCAGGAATCTCGGGTAATGACCGAAAGAATACGATCACAAATACAAGCTGTCGAGATGGCGTTCCTCTGAAGGGTCCTTGAAGTAACGTTAGTCAATGAAATGCGTAGCTCGGAGATTGTAGAGACGCTCCATGTGGAGCCGCTGCTTCTCCGAGTAGAGATATTACAGCATTGATTCTACAGACGCGTGGTAAGAATGCCTTGAGAAAAAATCGCTGGACAGGTTTTACGGGCAAAACCAACTGATGGGTTAACCCACGAAAAGGTAAAGTTGATTTCTCGAGTCATGCTGACTCACAGGGACCACTTTCCTGGTTTCATGGCGTATATATTCCCCACCCGGACGGGACGCCGGTCCGTCGTAGGGTTAACCATTTTTGCCAGCTGTGTAGACTGGAGCAACGTGAAATGAAGTGTTTTGCTCAAGAACACAACGCATCGCCCGGTCCAGGAATCGAAACCAGAATCTTACGATCATGAGTCCCAACACCCTAACCACTAAGCCACCCGCCTCCGCCAGGATGATTGTGAGCTCGGGTGATCTCGCTTAAGTACCCAGCCGGATCAGTTGAAGATAGTTGGTTCTGACAGGACCCGATGGAAGGCGTGTTTAAGGACTCTGAACCCACAACCCTTTCCGGATTTTGTGGGCGGAGATGAGACGAGATGAGGTGTCTGGGAAAAGTACTGACACATTGTTTCATGGGTCTTTATAGTCCCAGATGCACTCGTCTGTAGAGAAGATGGTGTAGTCGCGGCTATCATGATCTTACTCTGTTCCGACTGACCTCAGGCTAATCAACGAATTGCTCTTTAAAAATTATTATAGTTTTTTTTTTTTTAATGTTGCACTTACTTGAAAAGTAGTCTTGAAACGAGACAACAATCAAAACAATAACAATAACCTTGCTACTACTACTACTACTACCACCAACCACTACTACTTCCACAACTGTAGCAATTAGTACAAACACCTCTACCACTACAATTACGAATACTGATACTAATGCGTCCCACTGTTATTACTAAAGTAGTAGTAGTAGTAGTAGTAGTAGTAGTAGTGGTGGTAGTAGTAGTGGTAGTAGTAGTGGTAGTAGTGGTGGTAGTAGTAGTAGTAGTAGTAGTAGTAGTAGTAGTAGTAGTAGTAATGGTGGTGGTAGTAGTAGTAGTAGTAGTAGTAGTAGTAGTAGTAGT
>NC_068985.1:45719241-45721169 GCF_001194135.2 Octopus bimaculoides
ACACACTCTCTCTCTCTCCCCCTCTCTCTCTCTCTCGCTCCCTCTTCTGTTATGTATGTATCTTAAATACACGCACATTACATTAATATTTTCACACACACACACACACACACACACACACAAGCACACACATACACGCACGTACACACACATATTTCCACATGCATACATACACACAAACACGCACATATAAACATATGTGTGTGTATGTATGTATGTGTGCGTGTATGTATTTCGTGTGTATATACATATATGTACGCGTGTTACATTTTGTGTGTATGTGTTACATTGTGTATTACATTTTTTTCACCAATATTCTTACTTCCCCCTTCACATCTCATCTTCATCTTATTATATTCTTTTCTTCTCTTTCCTCCTTTATCACTCATACACTCTCCCTCTCTTTCTCTCTCTCTTTCTCTCTCCCTCCCTTTCTTTCGATCTTTCTTTCCTTCTTTCTCACTCCCTTTCTTCCTCTCATTACTTTCCCATCATGTTATATATTCGTTGATGGAGTTGTCTTTGTTTTACTTGTTGATAGAGTTGCTGTTCTTGTTTTGTTTATTTATTTATTTATTTATTCTAATATGTTTACTTATTTATTTTGGATTCTTTTTTTTTTTCCATTTTTTTTTTTTGCAGCTATTTTCTTTTCTCGCTGTTGGTTAAACACACACACACACACACACACACATACACACACATACACAAATGTATGCGCCTCCATACATATAATGTGTACGTGTCTATATATATATATGTGTGTGTGTGTGTGTGTGTGTGTGTGTGTGTGTGTGTGTGTGTGTGTGTACATATCTATACATGTACATACACATATATAAGTACGTGTATATATGTGTGTGTATGCGTGTACGCATGAATATTATATATATATTTACATTTTTATATACATATATATACATACATACATATATATATATATATATATATATATATGCATACACACACACACATATATATATACACACACACACACTTTCATACATATATATGCAGGTGTATATATATATATGTGTATATATATGTGTGTGTGTGTGTGTGTGTGTGTGTGTATGTCTGTGTGTGTATGTATATGTCTACATGTGTGTCGTCTGAGAACATTCCCTCTCTCTCTCACTCTCTCCCCCCTCTCTCTCTATCTCTATGCGATCATTTCTTTCTCTCCTTACATGCTTTAATACATTTAATACATTTGCTTTCGTTCTCTCCCTCTTTCTCTCTCTCTCTCTCTCTCTCTCTCTCCCTCACTCACACTCTTTCTCTCCTTTTCTCTCTCCCCATCCGCCCTCTCTATATCTCCTTCTTTCACCAAACCACTGCCCTCAATCATCATCCCCCCCACCCACCATTCCACGAAACAGTCACATTAAACACGTCATTGTGGGTTCGCATGTCATACACGTCGCCCCTTTTCTGTTTTCTGTTTTATTTTCGTTCACACAGCCTAAACGGGACAGCAGACGAATCTGTACGGAACTACAAGGAAAATACCTTCAGACAGTAGTAGTAGTAGTAGTAGTAGTAGTAGTAGCAGCAGTAGTAGTATTGCTCAACTAAGCTCGGGCCCGTACAGAAGGGTTCTGCAAATTTTCGGCGCATACATAGATATACAACTATTTATATACACGTATACTTACATACATACATATATACATACATATATATATACATACATACACACACATACACACATATATACATTACATATATACATAGTTTGTTTACTCATTCTGTTATACCGTGTCACATACGATAAGGAAATTCTAACACCGACACACATACACACGCGCGAGCTCACACGTGTCAGTAACAACAGAATATTAATATTTCTGGGACTTCCCTGTACGTCAACACACAAATCTAATATTATACATAGACACACATTATAATATATATATATATATATA
>NC_068985.1:45721192-45722252 GCF_001194135.2 Octopus bimaculoides
TATATATATGCATGCATATATATGTCTTTTGTATATAAAGTGAAAGCGTAAAGAGCAAAGAGGAGAAGCAGACGGGCTTATTGTAAGTTAGAAAAGCAGGGATTGTTAAAAAAAAAAAGAAAAAGAAAAAGAAAAAGAAAAAGAGACAGACAGACAGACAGACAGACAGACAGAGATATGTACGAAGAGGATTTTACACGTTCTAATACACGTCTGCTACGGATTTCCACGACGGCATGTTTATATCGAGGTTTGTAGAATTACAGTAAAAACGCATACGCGCACACACACTCACACACTTGCACATACATATACACACGCATATTTATTTATGCACACATACACGCTCATATTTATATATGCATATGCATGTACACATCTCTTAATACATATATGCAGACATATTTTTTATGTTTTTATACGCACAGAATAATCTTCAAAGTGAAACGTTACGTATACACATATGCGCGTATTATTTATCGATATCATTGATTTTAAGCTACCATATTCGTATGCATACAGAAGTCTGTTTAGACACACGTGCATTCTTACTCACACACTAACACATATGCACACACATATATATATACCCACACACAGGCCTGCATTCTTCTGCACACGCACACACACAATTTACAAACCAAAAAGTGTGCATTGTATATGTAACTGTAAATATAATATACAAGCATAAACACACACATACACACTCCTTACTGTAAACATACACAGACTCACAAACATACACACACACACACATATACGCACACACACACACGCATACATACATACATACATACATACATACATACATACATACATACATCCTGTTATAGTGCACTATATATGTCGTGGCACTCCGTCTATTACGACGACGTGTGTTCCAGTTGATCCGATCGACGGAACAGCCTGCTCGTGAAATTAACGTGCAAGTGGCTGAGCACTCCACAGACACGTGTACCCTTAACGTAGTTATCGGGGATATTCAGCGTGACACAGTATGACAAGGCTGACCCTTTGAATTACAGGTACAACAGAAACAGGAAGAAAGAGTTGTGGTGAA
>NC_068985.1:45722906-45723874 GCF_001194135.2 Octopus bimaculoides
TATATATATATATATATGTATGTATATACATACATACACACACATATACACACACACGTTGACATAATTCCGTTGTGCTCACAAACGCGTATACATACTAAAACTACCTCATACATACCGACACACTAATGCACACATTTCCACACAGACGCATACATATTTAAAAACATGCATGCATATTCACATATACATAAACACACATACAAACATACACGTAACATTTGATTCCTATACACATACACACATATATATTTATATATATATATATATAGATAGATAGATACATGCCTACATGCACACACATACATAAACACACACGCACAGACACAAAGACACACACACACACACACACGTATCGCTGATGATTCCCAGAAAATATTTCATTTCGTTTCCTTTTGCCAAATGTTGCTTTTTATCATAGTTTTGTATTGTTTTATCATCATCATCATCATCATCATAATAATTTTTTTCCGATTTCAAAACCCGCCGAGGTCAAATTTTAACAGTTGAGAGATCGATGAAAGATAGAGTCAGATGAAATAACTTTGGGTCGATATAAACGACTACACTGCACTCATTACAACGATATTGTAAGTCAGGTAGTATTACGTTCTGAGTTCAAATCCTACTGAGATCAGCTTTGACGCTTATCTTTTCCCTGAAGATAAAATAAAATTCCAATGCAGATCAAAATATAATCAATTTAATCGGTTTAATCGATTTACTCACCTCCCCCCTCTTCTTTCCCTCTTCTTCCTTCGTGTGTGCTATTATGTTAATACAAGAAATTATTATTATCATCATCATCATCATTATAATAATAATAATAATAATTATTATTATTATTATTATTATTATTATTATTATTATTATTATTATTATGAAGGCGGTGGGCTGGCAGAATTGTTAGCACGCTGGACGAAATGCTTAGCGGTATTTCGCCCGTCGCTACGTTCTGAGTTCAAATT
>NC_068985.1:45724068-45727012 GCF_001194135.2 Octopus bimaculoides
CGTCGCTACGTTCTGAGTTCAAATTGCGCCGAGGTCGACTTTACCTTTCATCCTTTCGGGGTCGATAAATTAAGTACCAGTTGAGTACTAGGGTCGATTTAATCGACTATCACCCTCCCCCAAATTTCAGGCCTTGTGCCTATAATAGAAAGGATTATTATTATTATTATTATTATTATTATTATTATTATTAAGACGGCGAGCTGGCAGACTCGTTTACGCGCCGGGTTAAATACCTAGCGGTATTTCGCCCGTCGCTACGTTCTGAATTCAAATTCTGCCGAGGTCAACTTTGCCTTTCATCCTCTCAGGGTCGATAAATTAAGTACTAGCTGAACACTGGGGTCGATGTAATCGACTAGTCCCCTCCCCACAAATTTGAGGCTTTGTGTTTCCAGCAGAAGAGATTATTATTATTATTATTATTATTTATAGGATTTTCTTTCTATTTTTTTCTTTTTTATATATTTTACTATTTTTTTCTTTTGCTCTGTCTGCAGTAAAGAATGTTTGGGATGAAATCAATAACAACCACAAGGACAACAACTACTATTACTACTACTATTACAACAACAACAACAACAACAGCAACAACAACAATGGATTATCGCTTCCTGGAGGATATTCTGACATCACGAAGAGATTCTGAAAGACCGGAAGTTTTTTTTATTAGACATTAAACAGGGTGCAACAGACACCGAGTAGCACCAACACCACACCACCACCAAAAATACTACCGCCACTGCTACCTCAACCATTACTATAGCTACAACACCCTACTCCACCACCAACATCGCTACAACCGCCACCACTAGCACAAACATCACCATCACCATCACCATCATCATCATCATCATCATCATCATCATCATCATCATCATCAGTAACTAACGCAATCACCTGTTTTCACTCTCGTGGCTTACTATCAATATCATCGTCACCTCCAATAGCTTTACTAACACCGCCACTACTGCCACTACTGCCACCACCAACACACCACCACTATAAACCACTAACACCACCACCAATACTAAATAACACCGTTACCATTATTATCACTAAAAAAACACCACCACCACCACCGCCTTTGCAATATCACCACCGTTATCACTAATATCGCCACGCCGCCATCAACAGCACTGTCCTAAACGTGAAATAACGGAACTGCTCTCGTTTGAACTCCGATCGCCTGCATCTCTTTGTAGTGTACGTTACCACAGCAACCACCAGATCCACTATCACTATTTTCACCATCATCATCTCAGCAATCACTACAGTAATATTTGCTGCTGTTAGTCCTACCATAACTACCAAACAACAATAACAACAACAACAAATCCATCATCATCATCATCATCATCATCGTCGTAACTGTAGTCACAACATTATCTGCTACCATCGCAATAAAACTATCCCTGACACCACCGCAACCACAGCAACGCTGTCCCACTACTATTTACTATCACCTAGACGCATGTACCGACAACAGAGGGCTTATCTGCCACGATTTATCCGAGCGAAGAGAATGGACGGAAGATAGAAGAGTGGAGAAGGACGAATAGAGTGCCGGGAGGGAAGGAAGACACAGACAGAAAGAAAGACGGAAGATAGAGACAAGGAGAGAGAGAGAGAGAGAGAGAGAGAGAGAGAGAGAGAGAGAGAGAGAGAGAGAGAGAGAGAGAGAGAGAGAGAGAATAAAACAAAAGAAAGAAAGAAAGAAAGAAAGGAAAATTATGGGGTTCGAAATAGAGAAATTCGTATCTACGGTGGAAGACGAAAAAAAATGTAAACTCTGCTCGGGTGTTTTGGAAAATCCTCTTCGCACCCCGTGTGGACATGTGTTCTGCTCTGGGTGTATTGTACCGTGGGTCATTAGGAACGGTTCATGTCCGGAAAACTGTACTCCGGGTGTTTTTTTACGTCCGGAAAATCTCGAAGCGGTTGTTCCGTTACAACAATTGATATCCGATATGCAGGTAAAGTGTGAGTTTGCTGATCGTGGTTGTCCTTTGATAGTACCGCTAACCATGATGGTAAACCATTCGCAAAGTTGCGGTTACCGCCCGCTCTGCTGCCGTAATCCAGGTTGTTCGAGCGTGGTTAACGCCCGCCATTTAACCTCACATGAATTACACGAATGCGGGAGCCGTACCGTGGGCATATGCGACAAAGGGTGCGACCTTGAGCTGCAACAGAAATCGGTCGACTGTCACGAATGTGTGCAAGCCCTGAAGAGCCATATTGCCGAGAAGGAAGTGAGAACTGGTGCGCTGGAGGCTGAGATGCGCCGGCTTCAGGCCAAATTTACCAAACGAGAGAAAACACTGCTTGAAGAAATTGCCCTGTTACACAGCGACGTACAAATACAAGCTTTGAAATTCCAGCAGAAATTGAACCTCTATCGTCTCCAGTTGAATAATATCTCACTATTGAATAACAATAACAATAATAATAATAATAATAATAACAACAACAACAACAACAACAACAACAACAACAACTGCAAAGACAATAATAACTGCAAGCGTTATAACAATATCAACTTCAGTAACAAATGTATTGGAACTAAAGACTACGGCATCGTCACCATCAACAGCAGCAGCTACTGCATCGGTGACAGTAGCAGCAACAACGGCGGTGACAATACCAAGGAAGCTAGCAGTGGAATCAGTAGTATTAGTAGTAGTAGTAGTAGTAGTAGCAGCAGCAGTAGTAGTAATAGTAGTAGTAGTAGTAGTAGTAGCGGCAGTAGTAGTGGCGGTGGTGGCGGTGGTTGTGATACTATCAGCAGTAGTTGTAGTAGTGGTAGTAGTGGTTGTCAATCTAACTATAACAGTGACCAACAACAACAACAACAAAAGGTAAGTTTATACAAATATATATAATATATAATATACATACATATATATATATATATATATATATATATATATATATATATATA
>NC_068985.1:45727105-45729605 GCF_001194135.2 Octopus bimaculoides
TGTGTGTGTGTGTGTGTGTGTGTGTGTGTGTGTGTGTGTGTGTGTGTGTGTGTGTGTGTGTTGTTTCTATGTCAAGTTATTTATAGAAGAAGAAAAAAAACAATTTAACGCATTAAACTGAAGAATTACGCAATACATTTCAGCAGAGTAACACGTTTATTTACGATGTTTAGAAGACAGTTGACAGTGACTTCGAAACTTAGACTCGCTTGTTTTCATCGGACAGTCCGACGGAAGCAAGTGAAACGAACACTTCGAAGTCACTGTCGCTCTCTTCTTGTAAAAGTTTAATAAATAGATATTGTTGTTGTTGTTATTGTTGTTGTTGTTGTTATTGTTATTGTTGTTGTTGTTGCTGTTGTTCGTCTGAAGTGCTGTCCAGTACATTAATGTCCGGTGCACTGCTGCAGCGTTAAACCTCGTCCTAAGTTCCTGATTTCAAATCCCATGTGAGGGTCTCCAATTTACTTTCCGACCTTCCGAGCGTCATTAAAATAAGTACCTGTCATATACTGTGCTCAATTTAACCAGTCATACTCCACCCTAAAATAGAGTGTGACCACATACCCATGTTAGACTTCATTCGAAGCGGGCCGTAAATCTTCATGGCAACCCTATGGTTTACTCTTATTAGGGTGGAATTTTTTTCTTGTTTTTTTCTTTATTATTATTTGAAAGGTGGGTGGATGGGACGAGGATGACCCGAGTGTCATTCCCCCACCCCTTAATTGAGTATTTTGTTTGTTAATTTTTTATTTCTCTTTGCAAATTGTTACTCTTTCATTGTTTACACGTTTTTATGTAAAACCCACTCTTTTGCTGTTTTCGTATTATCCTGAATATTTTTGCGGCCAATAAAGAAAGAATTGTCATTATTTATCGTTATTTATTTATTATTATTTTATTGTTCTTATTAATATCACTAGAGGCGCAATGGCACAGTGGTTAGGACAGCGGACTCGTGGTCATAGGATCGCGTTGTGAGTGTTTATTGAGCGAAAACACCTAAAGCTCCACGAGGCTCCGGCAGGGGATGGTGGCGAACCCTGCTGTACTCTTTCACCACAACTTTCTCTCACTCTTACTTCCTGTTTCTGTTGTGCCTGTAATTCAAAGGGTCAGCCTTGTCACACTGTGTCACGATGAATATCCCTGAGAACAACGTTAAGGGTACACGTGTCTGTGGAGTGCTCAGCCACTTGCACGTTAATTTCACGAGCAGGCTGTTCCGTTGATCGGATCAATTGGAACCCTGGACGTCGTAAGCGACGGAGTGCCAACAACATTAATATCACTATAGTACTCGATATAAAGTTCCACACGCGCGCTCGCGCGTATTGTATTCCCTTCTTGAAATGTATCCAGCATTTCGGCCCTTGTGGCAAATCTCAGATAGTATTATTGTTGCTGTAAAGTCAAAGTCAGAGGCATGACTGAGCATAATAATAACTATTCAGTCTCGTCGTCTTTGCATTCGGGGTTCAAATCTGACCGACACCAAAATTGTCACTCATCCGACCGCGGGTCAGAGAGTTGTGATGTGTTTACTCCAGCAGGTACCAGTCATATATTAAAGAAGGGCCATTATTTTCATGTTGTAATCCCCTCCAATAACAAACCTGTGACCCCATGTTACTATACCAACCTGTTATTGTTGTCGATATTGTTGGGGGTTGTTGTTTAGCCTATGGTCGGCCTTGGTCAAGTAAACTTATAATCACAGGTATACCTGTAGTTACTGTTACTTTTTATTAAAGCGATGAGTTGGCAGAATCGTTAGCACGCCGGGCGAATTGCCTAGCTGAATATCGTCCGTCTTTAGGTTCTGAGTTCAAATTCCATCGAGGTCAACTTTACCTTTTATTCTTTCAGGGTCGATTCCCCCGAATTTCAGGCCTAGTTTCTGTCATTTTCATTGTTATTGGTTTTTCTTTAACCCCACTTCGGCCCTGATCAAGTCAAGCCGACCTGTGATCACAAGTGTTCTTGTTAGGATCATCAACCCATCATTCAACACCTCCACCCCATACACTACACACTCACTGGACCGAGGACCACTATATCCAAAACGGTATGGTATGTGATTTGAGGTTTGTTTTGACTGCTATTTCTAGCTGGTCATCGACTTCATGCCTTCGAGGTTACAGCAGTAATGACTGGAACTACAGAACGCTGAACTACTCAACATTATACAGTTCCGTCTCACTAAGTTCAGGGTTCGAATCCTTTTGAGTTTCACCGTAACACTCAAGGCCCGGGTAGATGACACCACTTTCAGTATGGTAGCCTTCTAAAAAAGTCGTCAGTGTTGTTATTTTTTAACCCTAGGTCACCTCCCACCCGAGAAGATTTAAGATTTAAGATTTATGATCAAACACCATCCCACGTTTTTTCGTGTTTTTTTTTTTGTACGAACACAAGTGTCTGCGACATTACCTGATCCATGCTCTTCTTTCATAAGGCAGTGTTGAGCAATTTTGAGGGTGATTTGGCTGCTACT
>NC_068985.1:45731462-45732693 GCF_001194135.2 Octopus bimaculoides
CACACACACACACACACACACACACACACACACACACATATATATATATATATATATATATGTGTGTGTGTGTATATATAGGAATTTTACTTTCTCCACTCTGCTTGTTAATAAAACAGGGAGGTATGAGAGCGAGAGCGTGTGTATGTGTACACACACACACACACACATTCTTTCTCTCTCTCACACACACATACACACACACACACTCTTCCTCTCACTCTCATATACACACACTCTTTTTCTCTCCCTCTCTCTTCCTCTCTCTCTTTCCCTCTCTCTTTTTCTCTTTCTTTCTTTTTTTCTCTTTCTCTCTCTCTCACACATACACGCTCACACACATACACGCTCACACACAAACACACACATGTTCACTTATACACACACACATAAACGCGCACTCATACACACACATGTTCACTTATACACACACATAAACGCGCGCTCCTACACACACATGTTCACTTATACAAAACACACACATAAACGCGCGCTCATACACACACATGTTCACTTACATACATACACACACACACGTGCCTATGTGTTTATCCATTGCAAGTCTATATACGCATACGTGTGCGCGGCGGAATATATGTCTTTAAGTTTGTCAGTCGGCAGAGATGCTATGGCGTTGGACAGAATGCTCCGCAATATTTATTTATTCCGGCTGCCTGCGCACTGAGTCCAAATTCTGCAGAGACCAGCTTTTGCATTCCGTCTTTTCACGCTCCATAAATGATATATCAACACCATTGTTGGTGCAGTGCTCTCACCCTCCAGCTGGTACATTTTCAACATTCCGGTGGATCAACGTTGGGATGTCTATGCCTGCTTGCGACTGCACCGGCGCCTAAAACAATTGCGGAAAACTCCTTGCTTGGGAGTGACGGCTATGATTTCTTTTGGTTTTCTTTAAGGGAAGTGGTGCATGTGATGGAGTCTGTATGAGCACTCATGTTTATAAGGCTCGCCTTATAACCCCTAAATAATCCCTACACATTTCTTTCGGTAAATTTTCAGATTAACACCCGCACGATTTTCACTAGGGTGTTAGGGTGGGAATTCCGTCCCTAACCCTAACCCTAAAACCCTAACCCTAAAACCCTAACCCTAACCCTAAAACCCTAACCGTAACACCCTAGTGAAAATCGTGCGGGTGTTAATCTGAAAATTTACTTTTCTTTCTCCTTCCGATTTTTTCCGTTTTCTCTCCATTTTTCTCCCTCTC
>NC_068985.1:45733425-45734142 GCF_001194135.2 Octopus bimaculoides
GTGTGTATGTGTGTGTAAGTGAGAGAGATTTTATGTGTTTGTGTGAGTGTGGAGGAAACGGAGAAGCAGAGAAGAGACAGGCAGACATAGTGTGTGTGTGTGTCTGTCTGTGTGTGTGTGTGTGTGTTTGTGTGTGCGCAAGAAAGTCTGTGCATGTGCCTCTGTGTTGAACAGAGGGACAGGAAGAGAAACTGTGTATCTATGCGTATGCATGTATGTATATGTGAGTGTTCTGTGTGTAAATGGTGAATATATTTATGTGTGTATGTGTCCATAAATATGTTTGTATTTATATATATGTGTGTGTGCATGTACTAGCGTTCATATACACATAATTTTTCACGTCTGGCCACATAGCCTTTTCCGTTTGTTTTCCTGTCTTGTTTTTTGTCCGCCACTACATTCCTCCATGGCACAGGTTTAATTTGTGTATACAAATTTAATTTGCGGACCATGGGAAGAGCCGTTTTAACAATGCGTCCTGCCCAACTCTTCGAAACGCCGGTGTTAAAAGGGGGTAGCTGATGAAGGAAAATGTTCTCTATGTGGCTTGTGTGTTTTCTGTACTCTGGTTATTATTATTTTCTTGTCTACGTTTTGTTTGCAATGTCCTGTACCCAGATATGCACCTATATATACAGGTAGACGTAGGTATGCACATACCTGTACGTATATATGCATATACTCATTTATTATTTGTTTTTATATATGTATATA
>NC_068985.1:45734403-45735979 GCF_001194135.2 Octopus bimaculoides
GACCCCAGTGTTCAACTGGTACTTATTTTATCAAACCTGAAAAGATGAAAGACAAAGTCGACTTTTGCGGACGAAATCCCCCTAAGCATTTTGCCCGGCGAGTTAACGATTCTGCCAAGTTCGCCGCCTTTATATATTTTGAATGTAATTTGGGTTTCAAATTTTCACACAAGGTTGGGGAGAAGTCGATTACATGGACCTCAGTACTCAATTGCTATTTGTTTTTTTATTGACCCCGAAGGAATGAAAGGTAAAGTCGACATCGGCGGAATTTGAACTCAGAGCGTAAAGACAGACGAAATAACGCTAAGCATTTTTCCCCGGCGTGCTAACGATTCCGCCAGCTCGCTGCCTGATTATCGAATGTAATAATGTCAGGTGAAGAACATCAGCTAAAGTCTCTATGCTTTGGAAGTGTCATAGAAAGAACTCTCTTCTCGCTAGCTCAATCTTTTTGCTTACAGACAAGTACTACAATCAGTAGAACTACTGATTAATCAACTAATCCTTATTCAATTTAGTGCACATTATCAATTTTTTCTATAATATTTTTGCATGGCAATTGTGAACTATGGCGTCGTTACTTACAGGTTCCCAATGGATCACTTATTGTCTCACTGGAGTTCCGCCAGCGATAATTATCAAGTGTCTGAAACTCGGTGTAGAACTATTGTCTCAAGTGATTTAGTTTGAAAGCATTAATTAATTTATTAGTTGTTCTTTCCAAACTTTATATTCTTGCCGATATACTTTACATAACATATGTGCGTGTGTGTGTGTATGTACGCACGTATCCATTTCCAAGTATATATATATGTGTGTGTGTGTGTGTGTGTGTGTCTGTGTGTGTATGTGTGTGTATCTGTGTGTATGTATGTATGTATGTATGTATGCATGTATGTATGCATGTATGTATATATGTATGCATGTATGTATGTATATCCGCGGCAACTCCAGATCATCACCGTCATTCAGGCTCATCACAGATTTCGCTCGAAGAATTTCAGGTTTCCCTGCTTTGTTTCTAGCTCCAAATGGCTTATTTTTTTTATATCTAGCACTATGTCTTTCTCCATTTCTAAGTTAAGGCTAAAAATAAAGTAACCCTGCAAAACACAACTGATCTTTTCACACAGACACGCAGAATAACAGCAATCAAATAACGACAGCGGAGTGCACAACAAACATCAGCGATCTGAATGTCGCCTGTACTCTTGACAGGAGATGCCAGTTAGTCTTTTACACTTACCAGGCTCGTTCATATTAGCCCGGGTTGCTGGATAATTTTTTGTTCCTTTAAGAATATTGTAGAACGGAAACTTTTCATAGATTGGAATTTAGATCCTAATCTCTATAGAAATTTATTGTTTCAAGAAAACATTGAGCTTGGATTACTTTTATCGGGCTGTAAGTTGTGAGCCTGAGTCAGGCGCATGTGAACGATGTCGAGAGAACGTCTGCTACAAATGATATTTTTTGACATAGGGCACCTCTAATACGACCGCCAGACGCTGAACGAAAATAAATGAACTGCAACTAGGTTCAATAAAAGGAGCTCGAGTTATTGAAGATCTCA
>NC_068985.1:45736384-45739138 GCF_001194135.2 Octopus bimaculoides
ATATATATATATATATATATATATATAAGGTGTCTTTACAATTATCTTTACAATTATCTTTACAAGTATCTTTACACGTTCAAAAATTTATTACAAAAGCAAATAAATACATAAATTTGTGGAAATTATTACAAAATGAGAAGTAGATAAAGAAGGTTTGTTGCCTCATTTAATACATCTCTATATGGAGACCATTGGTTGCGCGAAACACATCAAGACGGTAATCAATTTCTTGCTATGTTCGCTGTAGCATAGCCTTATCAATGGTGACAAAGGCATCAGTGATCCTTTGCTTCAGGTCGTTGATGTCCCGTATCTTTGTTCGCTACACGATGTCTTTAACATAACCCTATAGAAAAAAGTCCAGAGGAGTGATATCCGAAGAACGAGGTGGCCAAGGAATTGTGCCGTCCCTTCCAATCCACCGGTCTGGAAATGTTCGATTTAGGAACCTACGAACATGTGCAGTCCCGAATGTGGTGGTGCACCATCCTGCTGGAAAATGATAGTTGGATGAAGGTCATCCAGTTATGGTGCCACATTTTCAGTCAAAAGGTCAAGGTAAACATTTGCAGTAATTGATGTCTCGTTGAAGAAAAATGGACCAATGATTCGATTGCACATCATCTCACTCCTAGTCATGTGGAGTGTTCTGATCCTCAGATCCCCACATTATGCGTGTTCAATTTCCCTGAAACACGAAAGGTTGCCTCATCACTAAAATAAAAGCGGGTGAGGAACACTGAATTCACAGAAATTTGTTCCAGAATGTTAACTGCAAACTCTTTTCGTTTTGGTTTATCATTTGGTTCGAGTACCTGTAAGAGTTGCACTTTGTAAGAGTACAATCGCCAGTTCTTGTATACGACTTTGTACACTGTTAAAGGTGCTAACTGTAACCGTCTGGCAGCAGTACGTATGGACTTTGTAGGAGAACTAGCAAAGGCTTGTCTTACACGATCGATATTTTCCTCAGATAATTTTGTTCGTGCACTCCTCTCTTTATCCAACACTGTTCCTGTTTCCATAAATTTCTTGTGCTATGCACGAATTGACGGACGCAACGGCGGATGTCATCCATAGTTAATCCAGTAGTTTCGCTGGGTCTGCGTGTCCGATTTTATTTCAATAAACCATGATACACGTTGTGTCTTCTCTTTTGGGATGGGTTTCTATCAACAGGGTATCTGAAAAACACAAATGATAACCACTGAGTAGATAGAACAAACCTGATAAGCATATCCCGTCAATTACATTTGTAATGAAATTTTGAAATTGTAAATAAACTTTATGGACATATATGTATATATATGCGAGTCAATAGACAAGCAAAAGAAGCCCTCAACAAATTTTATAGGAGTCACATCTATTATTATTTAAAACAGTTTGATTCAGTTTGAATTAATCATGTATAATATCGTAGCTTCGAGATTTCAGGGACGTGTGCGGTACGTGTGAGGGGCCGAATCTGGCCGGTTTGAACATTAAAACACATAGAATATTTGGGTCTGATATCGCCAGTTTAAATGCTAAACGCTTAAAGATGTCTGGCTCGGAGATTTAGAGATTTCTGGGGACAAATTAAGGGTTACTTGAAGGAAACTATGGAATATTGGGTAGTAAAAACAGTAGGACCGGACAAAATACTTTGTGGCGTTGGATACCTTTGCATTAAGTTTAAAAGTTATTTCGATTTCCTGGGTCTGTTTAATCAGACATAACTTCTCCATAAGTCAGTGGTCATGTATAAATACTAGAAAGAAGTCGATGAACGATCAAATCGAAAGAAGGAGCGCCAGACAATATCTGGTGGCATTTAGTGCAAATTTGAAGTTGTAAGTTCAAGTCTCTCTTGGGTTTACTTTTCTTTTTCGTCTTTCCAAAGTCGATTAAATAAAAACCCATCATATTCTGGGGTTGGTTTACTCAACTTCAGTGTTTGTCTTCTACAATATGTTGCCTTGAAGTCTCTGTCAGCAATCAAGAGGAATTAATTACCAGAAAATTAGGCAACCCAAATTAGATAATTAGACTAGTTAGAGAGCTGGAGTGGGTGGCAGGGCAGCGAATTAAATTCTCTATCTCTATGATTTGAGTTCAAACCATACGCAGATTTCATATTCACTGTGATTCATTCAATTAAAGTAATTTTAAGATAAAAACAACAAGTGCGCGTGTGCTGTATGGTTGACAGGATCTTTTCATAGAAGTGTTTGAATGACAAAACAAAGAGAAAGAGAGAGAGTGGGCTGGGAGAGGGGAGGGAGGGAGAGAAGAAGGGGGTTTTCTCTACCGCCACCACTTTCACTAGCAACAGGGCGTTAGCTTTAAGATTGACAGATTAGGAAAAAGAGGGAGAGAGGATGTCTGGCAGACGCACGTGTGTAGTGCAGGGTAGGTACAATTACGTCGGTAATCTGATTAGAAGCGTGGGTAGCAAAAGCATTGTGATAATAATGGAAGCGGGTTAAGACATGCGTCTGTATGTGTGTGCGTGTGTGGGAGTGGGGTGCGGAGGGGATCGAGGTGGCGGGGGTTGCTTATTGTCAAAGATATTATATTACAAAATTGTAATGTTCGTTGATTTAAAGGGAATTATATTTTAATGTTGTACACAAGAAGTACACGAAAAGAAAAAAATAAAGACAGAAAATTCTAAGACGAGATATTGTGATAATGATTCAAATATTTTTTTTCTTACAATATGTTTAGAAAGAAAATTTCACCCGGAAATCATCTGTGCAAATAGATACT
>NC_068985.1:45739689-45742386 GCF_001194135.2 Octopus bimaculoides
TATATATATACATATATATAAATAATATATGAGTATATGCATATATATGTACATCTATGTACATACCTTCATCTACATGTATATATATAGATGCATATCTGGGTACATGACGTTGCAAAAAAACATGGACAAAATAATAAACAAGGTACAGAAAACATACCGGCCACATAGAGAACATTTCCTTCATCAGCTGCTACCATTATAACACTGGCGTTTCGAAGAGACACATACACACACACAGTATCTTTCAACAAACTTCGATGTGTATTTGTATATATTCTTTTGTGGCCCATTTAATGTGTACATATACTTTTATCGCATAGTTCAGAGGTAGCACTAACGAAGTGACCTTCGAATCCAGTTCTCTTTAGAGGCAAAAATACACATCAAGTTTACTGTCTTCCAAGGAAATCTGGTTGGAGATAGATTTTTAACCAAAAAAAAATGAATAGACATAGTATTTTAAATATATATCATACATAAGTATTGCAAATGAGTATTTTTCCTACATGAAAATGTAACATGTTCTCAATGGAAACTCATTTATATTAACAATAGGAAACATTTAGGCAGTGAACGTAGATTGAATAAAATTTGTTTATTGCGATATATGTATATTTCGCCATAACTCTTTTATATATATTGGGCATGTCGTAATGATATTTAATATTATACGTGCATGGAGTGTATGCTACATTGATTATTCATAAAAAATACTGCAGTAATCGTAACTTAGCTTGGCAACATATATTGTGTAGTAATAAATCTATATAAAATACATGGAATGTGCGTTATTTCAAGGCATTTAATAAATAGCAGTCTCTGCTTATTTCTTTTGAAACGCCGTCACCTTTTTACTGCAGGAGTATATTAGTGTGTGTGTGTGTGTGTGTGTGTGTGTGTGTGTGTGTGTGTGTGTGTGTGTGTGTGAGTGCATGTATGCGTGTGTGTGTGCGTGCGTGTGCGCGGGTGCATGTGAAGGAGAAAGATAGTGGTTGTAGTTTCCTCCTGACTCTTCTGAAGACTTCTGTTTTAGTTTCTATACCTTGGGTATTCTCGTGGTGGTGGTAGCCAGATTTGGTTCGAGGTTTTGTGGACCACACTAGGCTAGAAATACTGTTTTCAGTAACTTTTCGCCTTATCTCTGGAGGCTTCCCACCTGGCGTTTGCCACTGGAATG
Source organism: Octopus bimaculoides (assembly GCF_001194135.2). Classification (NCBI taxonomy): domain Eukaryota; kingdom Metazoa; phylum Mollusca; class Cephalopoda; order Octopoda; family Octopodidae; genus Octopus; species Octopus bimaculoides. The sequence goes on from NC_068985.1 coordinate 45,740,870, forward strand.
CCGTCCCTAAAACTCATGCCTCAATCCGATATTGGTACTGATCTCCCGCTACCCTCCAAAATATAATGATACCCAGCAGAACAATATGGCCAACAGTCGTCATTTTTACATAAGTACCACTTACTTGAGAGAGCGCGAGACTTTGTGGTAAGGCATACATGATTTCTCGACCTTCCTGGAAATAGTAGCAAGATCTCACTCAAATCACACCTTATCATCTTAAAAGTAATGACATATTGGATAATAAATACTGTCCAAGGGACACCATGACTTCGAGCTTGAAGAGCAATTTAAGCAGCAATTTAAGCCGTTTTCCGGTCTCGAGCATGTCCCTAGCGTTTCATGCTCCCTGCCTTGTGGTTGTTTCTGGTGGGAGAAGGTTGTTCCATATCGTAGCTTCCATTCGGCTTTTATTACGTACCTCCTCTTACCAGACCCGGTTTCGTATGTTGCATTGTTGGCGTTTCAGTAGCAATATAGAAAATTGATAGTGCAGGACTGCTAACCCTATGCCTACATCCTCCGTCTTTATCTCACCCGAGCTTGGGTCTGGCTATGCCGAAGCCTGGACAGATGGGTACGTTTGTTAAACGTAACGAATCACTAAAGTCTCCATCGACAAAAGCCAGACGTTTGTGAAAAAATGTCTCCGGAACATCCTTCAGATGAGATGGCAAGACAGACTCACAAAGAACTGCAAGAAAAGGTGAACCAGCAACCTATCGAAACCCAGGTGAAGAAGAGGAAATGGGATTGGCTGGGACATATCCAGCGGAAACCTGTTCCCAACATTACAAGGCAAGCCTTCAGAAAGATACCCCTACAGAGACGAAAGTGTAGCGGACCAAAACTAACATGGGCATAGTCTACAGAAACTGAAGTACTAGCAGGTGGCTGCACCTGGGGACGACTGCAATGCATTGCCAAAGATTGAGACAGATGGAGATCTCTTGTTGGCGCCCTTTGCTCCACATAGAGTCAAAGGAATTAATATATATTATGATTGGACGGAATATTTTTGGTTATAGGGTTGCTGGCACAGGATTTGACCTGGGGCTAAATAACAACACTAATAGAAACAAATGGACGATGACAGAAAGACGGAATTGAAGAGGTAGGAAGGAAGGAAGGAAGGAAGGAAGGAAGAGAAGGGGTGCTGTAAGAGGTAAACAAATGAAAGAATAAACGAATAAAGAAATATATTTTAAAGGATCGAAAAAGCAAACATCAGTCACTACGTTTTTATCATTCTCTCTCTATTTATTTCCTCTTATTCATTTCTGTCGAAGAGCGTTGGCTCGAAACGTAAAAGACTTTTCCGTTTTTCCCGAGCATCAAACTAATACACTTGCTTGTTGTTCCTACACCTGTTTTCGTCCTTGTTTTTTTCTATAAATTTGAACTAAGAAAAGTGAACGTAATGAATAAAGAAAATAAAGAACAAACGAATGATTGAATGAAATGAGTGAAAGAAGGGAGGAAGAAAAAGAATGTGGAGAGTGATGAGGGAGAAACAG
>NC_068985.1:45746253-45746727 GCF_001194135.2 Octopus bimaculoides
GTGTCTGTGTGTCTGTGTGTATGATGTAAGCTGTTTGTTAGTAGACAGCCAGCGAAGCGTGTATATAGTTATGTATGATGGAAGTCTTTCTACAGCTATGTCTGATGTAGGTGTGTACACAGCTTTGTCTAATGGTTATATACAGCTTTGTCTGATGTAAGCTGATATATATTTTGTCTGATAGACATTTTTATACAGTTGTGTCTGATGTAAGCAGTATTATATATCTTGTCTGATGGTGGAATACATATACAGCCTTTCTAATGGATGGTTGTATACAGCTGTCTGGTGTAAGCTGTGTTATGTATCTTGTCTGATGGAGGAGCGATTATACACATTTTTATACAGTTATGTCTGATGTAAGCTGTGTTATATGTCTTGTCTGATGGAAGAGTACTGGAAGTATTTGGTGTAGGTGTATATATATACATACATACATATATATATATATATATATATATATATATATATATA
>NC_068985.1:45747603-45748242 GCF_001194135.2 Octopus bimaculoides
AACCGTGTCTTAATGAGATTTTATACAACTATATCTGATGTAGGTGTGTATACAGCTATATCTCTTTATACAGCTGTGTGTGATGCTATATCCGTAATATATATTATGTTTGATGGAAATGCATGCATACAAATATGTCTAATATAGATGTGCATGAACAGACATGTCTGATGTAGGTCTGTATATGCAGATATGTCTGTTCAGAGCTGTGTATACAGTAGTGTGCAATGAAGGTGTGTGTGTGTGTGTGTGTGTGTGTATACATATATGCGTTTGATGGCTATAAGTATATACAGCTGTATTTGACCAGCGGTGCGTATACAGCTGTGCCTGACGGAGATGTGTGTAGAGGGTTAAATCTGATGGATGTGTGGATATATAGTTTTGTATGATGTAAGTGGATGTCTATAGTTTTGTATGATGTAGGTGGATGTCTGTGTTTGAACAAAAGTGTATACTGTAGGTGTGTATATATATATATATATAGTGAGAATTTACAAAAAAGAGACGAAGACGGGTGTGTAAACAACAAACAGATGTATTAGTTTAACGCTCGAGAAGTGAGAAAATGTTTTACGTTTCGAGCCTACGCTCTTCGACAGAAAGGAACACAGAAATAAAAAGGGAGAGAAAATAGAT
>NC_068985.1:45748252-45749491 GCF_001194135.2 Octopus bimaculoides
TGTGCTTATAAAAAAAAAAACAGATATCTAATAACAGATAATAACCTTATTTATCAAAAAAAATACTATGAGGATAAAAATAAACCTTTTCTATGTTATTCAATAAAGCCACCTTCAGCTTCAACAGCTGCTTCTATATGAGATCTAAATCATCGACATGCTCGAATCAAGTGGTCCTGGTTCATTTTGGACATCACTCTGACTATGGCTGCTTTCAAAGAATCGTTGGTTTTATACGGGTGTGTTCATTGACCTCTCTCCACGTGTAATAGTCCAATGGATTGAGATTTGGGGAATAAGGAGGCCAAATGTTAGGGGTTATGTAATCATGAAAATTTTAAGCCATCCATTTCTGTGTTACTAGAGCTATGTGTGATAGTGCCGAGTCTTACTGAAACACATATGGCCTTCCATTGCATACACTGTCTATCCAGAGCTTAACAATTATTTCTAGGACCTCAATGTAGGCGGCAGAGTTAACTCTAAAGCCTTGTGGAAAGAAGTAAGGAGGCATCACATGTCCTTCATTGCTGACAATCCCTAAAACCATGACAGTCGCAGGAAATATTGTATGCATAACACTTGGAACTTTAGAAGTGTCTGCACATAGCCAGCTGTCATTTCTTCTGTTAACTTTATGCTCTTGGCCGAAGTTTTTCTTGTTTGAGAAAAACCAAATCAAATCTTCTGCTGGATTTTTCAGTTTGTTTAAGAGCCTTTTAGATCTGATGTAGTGATTTTCTTTCGCATTTTCTGACAAACTGACCTTTCCTCATCATATAAGATTTATATTTGATGTCTTCGTGGGCAACATTACTGACTGTTCCTTCTAACACATGGAAATCTTTTGCACTTGACCTCATGAACTTTCTGAGAGTAATAAATGGTCTGTTGAACTTGCTGGATAAATTCAAGTGTTCTGATGATTTCAGAGCGTTTAGAATGCTTTTTATGCCTTGATACTGGTGATACGATTCAATCTTCAATCTCTAGCTCCTTACAAACTTTGTAGACGAAAGATCTGGAAACTTCTAAAAGTCGAGATATTTCTAAATCGCTATGCTCAACCTTTATAACCACAATAACAGCATGTTTCTTCATTTCTTCAGTAAGCTGAGGGTCTGCCATTATTATTTTCTGAAACAAAAATGATACAGAGCTAGCAAAAAATGCAGCAATGACCCCAAAAAGGTATACCATCAAATACCTTAGGCACCCTTTATATATATAGATCGGAAG
>NC_068985.1:45751928-45754573 GCF_001194135.2 Octopus bimaculoides
TATATATACACACATAAACACACACACACACACACATACATATGTACATACGTGCATACATACGTTTTCACGCTGAAAGACATTCTTTCAAGAGGCACATATACGAATACATTCGTATACTCGTAGAAATGCATAGAAGCATTCAAATGTGTGTGTGTGCGTGTGTGTGTGTGTGTGTGTGTAATGTATGCAGATTGATAGATAGATTGATAGATAGATAGATAGATAGATAGATAGATAGATAGATAGATAGATAGATAGATAGATACATGCATAGACAAACAGATGGACAGACAAACAGATATATATATAGATAGATAGATAGATAGATAGATAGATAGATAGATAGATAGATAGATAGATAGATAGATAGATGATAGATAGATATATAGATAGATAGATAGATAGATAGATAAAGAAGTTATTGACACGCGCACATGCACACATACGCACCATATGTGTGTATGTTTGTGTTACGTGTGTGTGTGTGTTGTGTATACGTTCACACACAGACACATTACATACACAAACAAAGACTTATACACACGCGTAGACACGCACAGAAATACACACACACACACACACGCACATACACACACACAAACACGCACGCACGCACATACACATATATACGCAACTGAAGGGACAGGGCGGTTTTATTATCGATAATCATTTTGTATTATATAAACCATGATGGTAGTATTTTATATTACATCATAGTCTGTCAGTCAGTCTCCTTATTTCTCTCTACCTCTCTGCGTAACTGTCTGTTCATTTGCTTCATCTCTCTCTCTCTCTCTCTCTCTCTCTCTCTCTCTCTCTCTCTATCTATCTATCTATCTATCTCTTTCTATTTGCGCCCGTCTATCAATCTATTCTTCTTATCTATCAATCTTGCTCTCTATCTGCCTAACTTATTATGTACCTATCTTTCTATCAATCAATCTATGAAACTATATAGCTTGCTAGCCGTTTAATCTGTCAATCTATCTTGCTATCTGACTATCAATCAAGTTATTTACCGACATCACTTGCTATTTAAGAATATCTATCTATGTATTTGTCTTTCTTTCTTGTTTTGTTTTTTTCTTTTGTTTTCTTTTGTTTTGCCTTTTGTTTTCAGTCTCTTTATCTATTTCTCTGCCTAGCTAGTTAGTTATTCATAAGTCCATCTATGTAAGTTTTTCTTCGCCTATCTGCCACATCTCTATGTGATTATCCTTCTGCCTCCCAATTTTTGTCCATCTTCTTTACATGTTTACATATATACAGGCACACACACTCACACACACTCACCCACACTCACACACACACATGCACACACATACACACGGGTGCTATACCGAAACTAACGCAAAAGTGAGCATAACTGTTTTATTAACTGACGTATGTCGCTCAAATTGCACAATTTGGTTGAATAGCTCTTCCTTTGTACAAAGGTACTATTCAACATAGTCTCCTTCATAAGCGATGCATCTACGTCTCCGTTGAACCAAGCTTTCGAATCCTCTTTGAAAAAGATTCGGTTATGCATAATTGTATCAACTTCTTTGTAGTCGCTTTCACTGCAGCTCTGTCATCAAGTTGTTGTCCTCGAATTATCTTCATTGCAACGAACAGATGGAAGCCGAAAAAGCAAAATCCAAGCAGTATGGTGGATGGGGAACCACTGACCACTCCAATTTGCTTATTACCTGGTTTGTTGCCGAAGATGCGTGTGGTCGCGCATTTCCATGGTTAACCGTGAATCGTTTTCGGATTCTTGCTCGGTCTCTTCGCCCTAGCGGCTTTTCTAAGCTTTCTGAGTGTTTCAATGTACCGCCCGCTATTCACGATACAGATGCATTCCAGAAAATCAAGGAGAATCATGTACTTGTCATATCTCCTAGGACAGTCACCATGATTTCCATCATGACAATCGATAGCTCTTGAACTTCTAAGGGTTTTGGAGAAGAGATATGACAATATTCCATAAACTGGGTTTTCGTTTATGTGTCACAAAGATTCCCTCTCACCAGATCAGATTTAATTTTTTTAAAAAAAAGGTATCTTCATTGGCTCCAAACATTTCCTTCCAGCAGGCAGGACAAAGTTCCACCCATCTCTCCATGAAATCAGGCGTTAATTACCAAGGCTCACTTCGCTCGCACTTTTCAATACCCAAAGTCTTTCACTATATTTTGTAATATATTCTGCTCTCAGTTCAATTCTGCAACGAGCTCACGGTTTCTAACTCCTCAGAATAAATTCGTCCATTCCACTCGCCGTGCACATTGGCCTTCTCAATGGTGTCATCTTCTGGAAATAGGCTGTGACTGTCGTACAGCCTATACTTGCTCTTTAGTCAGGCACTCAGTGACATTGCAACCACATGGAACGCATTATTTACCATGCCATGAAACGGAACAGGATGAAATGTTCCGATATTCGAAGCGTTTCGCTGCCAAGGAATTCAATTCCAACGATCTATATCAGTTAATAAAAGAATGTTGGGCTCAGTTTTGCCTTCTTTTCGGTAAAAATTTTTGTATGCATGTGTTTGCATGAAGATATAGATTGGTTGCTAGATAGAAAGATATATATATACACATATGTGTGTGTGCGCGCGCGTGTGTGTGTGTGTGTGTGTGTGTGTGTGTGTGTGT
>NC_068985.1:45754863-45755325 GCF_001194135.2 Octopus bimaculoides
TGTGTGTGTGTGTGTGTGTGTGTGTGTGTGTGTGTGTGTGTGTGTGTGTGTGTGTGTGTGTGTGTGTAAAGTTTTGTATATAATAATGCAATAACTTCCGTGTTTGTTACGATGTATAGTGAATTCACCTATCATTATAATATTGGATCATAAGGAAACACACAGGCAGTGATTCAAAACATGTAGGTCGAATAACAATATATGCAGTAAGCAGAACGCACAATATTGTAGGATGATGCTGCAACAATATGCTTGACTTCTAAAGAGAATATTGCGCTTAGCGTACAGTAATATAGTGGCAGAATGTCATTCGAATATCGAACTCTCATTTAAAAATTGCGTATCTTTTCCAGTAGGAAACTTTTGGTACCAGAGAAGTAATATAAATTTTATTTAAAACGTTTCTCTCTCTCTCTCTCTCTCTCTCTCTCTCTCTCTCTCTCTCTCTCTCTCTCTCTCTCT
>NC_068985.1:45756415-45757351 GCF_001194135.2 Octopus bimaculoides
GTCTGTACTTTTTAGTGGGTATGCATGATTTTTCGCTGTCAGTCAGTTGGGAATCATTTGTGAAAGGATTGATTTCTGTTTCTAACAGGCCGAGTGACCATGCACAGGTCTCCCTCGTTCAAGTGTAGAGTTCAGTGGATTTGTTGTTGCTGTTTTTCTCTCTTTTTTTTTTGAGTGTCGTAATGTGATGTGGAGTACTTCCCAGTAATTCGGAGTACTGCTGTATAAGAAGAGGAAGAGTCGACATATCGTGAGGTGGAATGGCGTAATGAGCTAGAGTAGTGGTAGAGTGTGAGTTGGATTGGCAGCAGGTTATGCAGCTAGAGTGCTAGCGCAGTACGAGCTGAGTGATGGTGTTAAGTGCAGGCGGAATAGTTACTATAACTGTTTAGTGCCATATTGCGTCTGACAGAGCAGACTTGCAACTAACGGCACTCGTATCGTGACCGTACTACCTTTATTTCTTATTTCTTTATTGCCCACAAGGGGCTAAACATAGAGGGGACAAACAAGGACAGACAAAGGGATTAAGTCGATTGCATCCACCCCAGTGCTCAACTGGTACTTAATTTATCGACCCCGAAAGGATGAAAGGGAAAGTCGACCTCGGCGGAATTTGAACTCAGAACGTAGCGGCAGACGAAATACCTATTTCTTTATTGCCCACAAGGGGCTAAGCATAGAGGGGACAAACAAGCACAGACAAAGGGATTAAGTCGATTGCATCCACCCCAGTGCTCAACTGGTACTTAATTTATTTATCGACCCCGAAAGGATGAAAGGCAAAGTCGACCTCGGCGGAATTTGAACTCAGAACGTAGCGGCAGACGAAATACCTATTTCTTTATTGCCCACAAGGGGCTAAGCATAGAGGGGACAAACAAGCACAGACAAAGGGATTAAGTCGATTGCATCCACCCCAGTGCTCAACTGGTA
>NC_068985.1:45758017-45758512 GCF_001194135.2 Octopus bimaculoides
GGTGGAGCGATGGTGGCGTGTGAAGTGGTGTGAGAGGAAGAGGAGTAGAGATAGAGTGAGAGGAGGTGAAGTTATGAAATTGTGGTAGTGTGAGACCGTGGTATAGTGTGAGGGTGAGGGAGAAGAGGACTTGAGGTGAATGAGAAGTGGAGTGAGAGGAAAATTGGAGACATGTAAAACTGAGTGAAGGTGGAATGAAAGGATGAGATAGAGTGTCAAATTGAGTGGAGGTGGAATAAGGTGGTTGAGTGGAGTTGGAATGTCAGGTGGAGTGTGAAGATTAAGTGTTTGTGTAGTTAGAAAAGGAGTAGTGATGTTAGAGTGGAGGTGGAGCGGTGATGGGAGTGTGAGGTGGAGTGAGAGGAGAAGCAGTGGAGGTGGAGTGTGAGATGGAGTAACGATGGAAAGGAGTAGTGATACTGGAGTACGAGGTGAAGTGACAATTGAGTGGAAAGTCAAGTGGTGGTGGTGGTGGTGGTGGTGGTGGTGGAGTGT
>NC_068985.1:45759524-45761909 GCF_001194135.2 Octopus bimaculoides
AAGAAGAAGAAGAAGAAGAAGAAGAAGAAGAAGAAGAAGAAGAAGAAGAATATGAAGAAACGAAGAAGAAGAAGAAGAAGAAGAAGAAGAAAAATATGAAGAAACGAAGAAGAAGAAAAAGAAGAAAAAGAAGAACAAGAATTAAAATGGATGTAGAGGAATAGAAGAGTGAAAGTGGGGTTGAACGAGAATGAGGAGAGGAGGAAAGAGGAGAAGAGAGAGGAGGAGAGGACAAGAAAAGACCGAAGTAAAGAGGAAAATAGTGAAAGTAGAAAGGAAAGTTGTAGAGGGAAACAGAGATAGAGAGAGAGAGAGGGTAGAAGGAAGAGGTGTGGATGGAGAAAAAGAAAGAAAACAAGGGTCCCCCCACCTTCACTTGAAACTACCAAAACATACATACATATGTATGTATGCATGTATGTATGTTTACGGGCAAAAGCAGGGATATGCAAACATGCGTTAACACGCATATACACATGCACACACGCACGGATCAAATATATATACTGTGTGTGTGTGGGTGTATATATATATATATATATATATATATATATATATATATATATATATATATATATATATATATATATATATATATATATACATATATATATATACACGCACACACACGCAGATATATATATGTATATATATATATATATACACATACACACACGTGCACACATTCACACAAACAGGCACGAACACACACGAAATCGCTCAAACAATATTACAACACACACGCACACACACACACACACGCGCACGCACAAACACATACACGCTCGCACGTACGCCACAAACACACGTGCAAACACAACGTACAGGCGAACATAAATCTTTCCGCCGCCGCCTTTGCGCATGCGTGCTAGCTGCTTGTCCGAGTCCAGTCCATATCGAACTGAGATGAACTATAATTGACAGTGGGCAGCAGCAGATGTAGTAATAGGAGGAGTAACATACATACATACATACATACATATATATATATACATATATATATATATATATATATATATATATATATATATATAGAAAGAGAGAGAGAGAGAGAGAGGAGGGGAGACCAAGAGAAAGATAGAAAGAGAGAGAGAGAGGGAGAAAAGAGAGAGAGAGGGGGAGAGAGAGAGAGAGCTATGCTTAAGCAACACAGGAACACAACACAGCAACATAATAGAGTGGCACAACACGCCGTCTCGCGTGTTCGAATAGCGTGCACATTTTTACGTGGTTTCTTTCTGTTTTTATTATTTTTTTTTTAAGAAAACCACCCCAACACCTCATGTCACCTGTTGTTGACTATTACTATTATAATAGTAATAGCAGTAATTATTAGTAGTAGTAGTAGTATTAGTGGTATTGTTATTTATCATTATTGATGTAAGCGGTATAAAAAATATCCTTTTCGCACAGCATTTAAGGAACTTGTGCCGAAAATATCGTCACTATAACAATAATACTAATTATTATTATTATTATTATTATTATTATTATTATCATTATTATTAGTAGTATTATTATCAACGTTAGTCTTGTCCTTGGTACGTTTGGTGTATGTATATATGTAAGCGTGTGTATGTGTTTTGTGTTTGTAAACAAAATAACAAACAATAACAAGCGTCGTATCCACCTCGACACTTACAGGTGTTATTGTTACGATTATTATTATTATTATTATTATTATTATTATTATTATCATCATCATCATCATAATCAGTATCAGCATCATATTGCTGTGCGACCCTTCTCATAGTCCTTCCACGTCACAAAAACAACATTAACCAATACCAAGACTTCTTTCTGTACTGCGAGATACTCATGGTCTATACGGGGTTACCTTTGTGTCTGATGGGTGTTACCAACCTGCACACGCCATGTTCTGCACCTACATGTGAATACCAACATGTGAGTATTGATTTACATTTATATATATATTTTGTTTTTATTTCTACACACATACACATATATATAATATATACATATATATAGATACACACACATGCACACCACACATACATCTGTGTGTGTGTGTGCGCGTGTGTGTGTGTGTGTGCGTGTGTGTGTGTGTGTGTACGTTCGTATGTCAACATACATATCTAGATGCCTGTATATATGTATGCATATATGTTTTGATATTTCCTATTTTTGATATCGTTTATGAATCATAGTGTGATATACACACATACACAAATGCAGACAAGCATATATCTACATGTGCGTGCGTGTACACACACGCATACACACACACACACGCACACACACACACACACACACACACACATGTATGTAAACTCCTTCTTCTAGTTGTTGATTTCAATACATGTTAAAACATATAGTTTTGCGGGCATGTCTATGTGTCCGTGCATATATATATATATATATATA
>NC_068985.1:45761956-45763012 GCF_001194135.2 Octopus bimaculoides
ATGTATATACATAGATATATGAATATGAATAAAGGTACATACTAACCACGCCAATTACAGGTGTCAAGCATGATGTTTACCTGGCTGCTAGTCGCTGTTTTTAAAATGGAACCTATTTTATGCCGGTTGACAGAAATGAAAATGCAATTGTATATTATAAACGGGAGGCACTGATGTATCTGTGTGTGCGTCACGGATGGTGAGGTCGTTTAATGAATCGTTTAATATATATATATATCGTCCGTAAGCATAAATCCCCCCCCCCTTAAAAATGCATACTCGTTATAGAGCAGTATATATCATAAACAAGGTTTATCTAACTTTAATATATATGGCTAAGAATGATGCGCGTATCTTGTCTTGTCCTGTTTGCCGTTGTCGTGATATCGTCCTTTTTTTCCGTATGTTGTGTTTTGACGGTTTCCGTTTGTTGTGTGTTTGTAGAAACATACATATATACATACATTATACAAGCGTGTAATTGTATATATATATGTGTGTGCGTGTGCGTGTGTGAGTGTGTTTGTGGCTTTCACTTATCTAATATACGTATCAACGAAAACCGTTGTCTCAAGTCATTTTCTAATAGTTTGTATTTATATTAATGTGATAACATGTGAATGTGTTTGCGAGTATGTGTGTAATTCTTATGTCATCTATATGTACACGTTATATTATATACATTATACGCATGTACACACGCATACGCGCGTATGCATTATGTGCTTATTATGTATATAAATAATGTATAATGCGTGTGTGTAAACATAGATAGATAGATAGATAGATAGATAGATACATATATAGAAATATATGTATGTACGTATGTATGTATGCATGTATGCACGTATGTATGTATGTAACTACATATGTATATCCATAAATACATGCATGTTTGTATGTATATATACATATATAATATATATAATGAATATATACATATATATATGTGTGTGTATGTATGTATATATGTATGTATGTATGTATGTAACTACATATGTATATCCATAAATACATGCATGTTTGTATGTATATATACATATATAATATATATAA
>NC_068985.1:45764896-45765295 GCF_001194135.2 Octopus bimaculoides
GGAGCACGCGTGCACACACTCACACACACACACACACACACAGATACATAGTTTTCTTTGGTGCAATCCGCCTAGACTCACATTATCTAATGCGTCTTTTCTTTCTAAGACATTGAGAGAATCAGTTGAAATCAATTTAGCTGCTATTTCCAGCATGTCAAATGACTGGATAGGCTCTTCATCATTATGCTCACAAACACCTTCACGTATATATCCATGTATACATCTGCACCTACACATACGCACAAACCAGTGTGTGAGTGCGTGTGTATACATACATACATATATATATATATATATATATATATATATATATATAACATATGTAACATATCGTACCCCTTCTCTGGATACTCCCTCTTGTACAATATATGTACGACACCCTCTTTCTAGTCACCC
>NC_068985.1:45765525-45766979 GCF_001194135.2 Octopus bimaculoides
ATATATATATATATATATATATATACATTCCTGAAGATCACAGAGATCTGAAACTCGAGTCGTGAAACAAACCCTCAGCTTCTATTTCAATAAAGAAAAATGCTGCGCCTCGGTGTGTGTGTGTGTTTGTGTGTGTGTGTGTGTGTGTGTGTGTGCGCGCGCGATAGAAAGAGAGAGAGAGTGAGACGGTGGGAGAGATAGAATGAGTGGGAGAGAGAGAGAAAGAGAGAGAGAGATTGAAAGAGAGGGAGAGATAGAAAGAGAAAGAGAGTGCGTGTGTGAATGGTTGTGCCCTTCTGTTGTAATGTAATATGTATATGTATGACCTCTCGTTGTAATGCCTTTGACATTTATATAATACATGTATCGAAACCTGTCGTAATTCCCCTCTGACGTTACGTAACATATATGCGAGACTCTCGTAGCAGCCAAAATATGTAAAAAAAAAAAACCATTAAAAATACAATTAAACAAGCTTTGTAGATTGTTAAAATTTGGGATCAGATATGATATACAAATAGTCATAAGCAGATTGTGAGTGCTATCATCTCTAAAGATAATTAACCCATATAGGTTGGAGTGCCTGTGTGGTAAGTAGCTTGCTTACCAACCACAAGGTTTCCGGGTTCAGTCCCACTGAGTGGCACCTTGGGTCTTCTACTATAGCCTCGGACCGACCAAAGGCCTTGTGAGTGGATTTGGTACACGGAAAACTGAAGGAAGCCCGTCGTATATATGTATATGTATATATATATATATGTGTGTGTGTTTGTGTGTCTATGTTTGTCACCCCAACATCGCTTGATAACCGATGCTGGTGTGTTTACGTCCCCGTAACTTAGCGGTTCGGCAAAAAGTGACCGATAGAATAAGTACTAGGCTTACAAAGAATAAGTCCTGGGGTGGATCTGCTCGACCAAAGGCGGTGCTCCGGCATGGCCGCAGTCAAATGACTGAAACAAGTAAAAGAGTATACCCATGAAAAATGAAGTCTTAAAATTTCACAGTATTTAGATTAAACGTTATGGTAAGCTTTCACAATCTAGAAGAGAAGGACAGTATGCAACTGTTAGCTACGGGTGTCAACTACCTACTGAACATTTCGTATGCTCAGTCAGACGCTTCCTGGCGAGTTCATGTCCAAAAAAGTAGGAGCAGGTTTTGCGTTGCGAAAACGCAACCAGGGGTACATATGAGTTTTAAGGCAGCGAACTGGCAGAATTGTTAGTACGCCGGGCAAAATACTTAGCGGCATTTCGTCCGACTTTACGTTCTGAGTTCAAATTCCCGCCGCGGTCGACTTTGCGTTTCATCCTTTCGGGGTCGATAAAATAAAGTATCAGTTGAGCACTAAGGTCCATCTGATCGACTTAGCCCCTTTCCCCCGGACTTGCTGGCCTTATGCCAAAATTTCGAACTAATATCATTTCTAATGACGGAAGATAATAGATACG
>NC_068985.1:45768005-45769905 GCF_001194135.2 Octopus bimaculoides
TGGAGTTGATGTAATCGATTTAATCGCCCCAACCCACCTCACCCCACCTCACCCCGCCTCACCCCGAGTCTACTGACCTTGTCCAAAAATTAGAAACCATTATTAATCTATTTCAGTGCTTTGCAACCTTTTTTTTTTTTTTTTACTTGCGGTACACTTATATTCTTTTCAGAATTCAGCAGAACACCTGAACTGAAAATATAACTAAAAGTATAGGGGAAAAATTATATTCAGTTTACACTGCGGCCCACCAAACATCATCTCGTGACACGCCGGTGTGTCGCGGCATACAGGTTGCGGAGCACTGCTCTAGAGGACAATATCTGCCTCAGACTGAGTGACGTACCTCATTGCTTGTACATAAATACTAGCTGCCCCTGAAATCACACTCTGATATTAAAAAAAAACAAAAAAACAAAGTGAAAGGCTGCTTTCGGTAATGTAGACGAAGTTATACTAAACCTGAATAAAAGATGGGATGGTCAAAACTGGAATGTCTTTTAAAGGAGATTTGCTAGATCAGGACAGATCGAGAGTTGAACAATAGCATATTTGCACACATTACGTCATACATGTAGATAATACATGCATAACATACATGTAGATAATACATGCATAACATACATGTATATGTATGGTATACATCAGCGCTTCTTAAAAACATTCATGACCCTGTTTTTCATCACGAGATTTTTCGAGACCCCAGATATTAAATATGAAACGAAACATACAAATAAATACATAAATCTTTTATTTTTTCGCTGAACAATATACATATAAAAAAAAAAAACGTAGCGATATTATTCATCAAAATAAAAGTAGTTTTAAGATTTGTGCGTTTTTGAAATAACATATGAACTGAAATTCAAGTGCTTGCATTTAATTTTCGCGACCCCAGAATTTCGTTTCGCGACCCCATTTGGGGTCGTGACCCATAGTTTAAGAAGCGCTGGTATACATCTACAGTGCAGGTGCATGGCTTTGTGGTTAGGATAAAGGTAAAAGTAAAGTTATATTTTCGAGTCATGCGGACTCGAAAGGAAGGGTTTCCCGGTTTTATGCCGTATATATTCCCCACCTGGACGGAACACCAGTCCATCACAGGATTGTTCTTTTTTGCCAGCTGAGTGGACTGGAGCAATGTGAAAATGAAGTGTTTTGCTCAAGAACACAACGCGTCGCCCGATCCAGGAATCGAAACCACAATATTACGATTATGATTCCAACACCCAAACCTCTAAGCCACGCGCCTCCACTTGTGGTTTGGGTGTTGCACGCACAATCGCAAGATCGTGGTTTCAATTCCCGGACGGGCCGGTGCGCTGTATTCTTGAGCAAAGCAGCACTTCATTTCGCGTTGCTCCAGTTCATTTAGCTGTTTATGCGTAACTCTGCGAAAGACTAGCGACCCGTCCAGACGCGGCGGTTTTGTGATCTCGGTTTTCTTATACATCATGGCAACAGGGCAACCGGCTCTATGCGTCCTAGGACGCAAAACAGTACCTACTTTTACATACATACATACAGGTTCACATGTATGATGTATGTACACACGCATAAAGTGCATGCATATATACACATATATGATGTACATAAACACACGCATAATAACACAGGCATGACATATATTCCCTCAAACATACATATACTAGTATGTTGTTCATATGGACATCCATACTTGTATAACATTCAAACATGTATGATGTGTATCAGTTTTTTAGGAGGTTAGCTTTGAAAGTTGCATTCCCTCGCGATCGGTAAAAATGTGCTTATTTTGATAGTTTTGACTTATGAAGTCCCTCTAAGCGCGAGGCATTATTGTATAGTAATGCCCTTATATAAATTAAATTATATGTGTGTGTGTATATATATATATATATATATATATATATATATATAT
>NC_068985.1:45771264-45772760 GCF_001194135.2 Octopus bimaculoides
GTGTGTGTGTGTGTGTGTGTGTGTGTGTGTGTGTGTAGGCGCAGGAGTGGTTGTGTGGTAAGTTGCTTGCTTCCCAACCACATGGTTCCGGGTTCAGTTCCACTGCGTGGCACCTTGGGCAAGTGTCTTCTACTATAACCTCGGTACGACCAAAGCCTTGTGGGTAGATTTGGCAGGCGGAAACTGAAAGAAACCCGTCATATGTGTGTGGGGGTGGGTGTATTTGTCCTACCACCATCACTTGACAACCGATTTTGGTGTGTTTATGACCCCGTAACTTAGCGGTTCGGCAAAAGATCCAATAGAATAAGTGGCACTTTGGGCAAGTGTCTTCTACTATATCCTCTGACCGACCAAAGCCTTGTAAGTAGATTTGGTAGATAGAAACTGAAAGAAACCAGACGAATGTGTGTGTGTGTGTGTGTGTGTGTGTGTGTGTTTGTGTGTTTCTGTCTTTGTCGCCCCAACATTGCTTGACAATCGACGCTGGTGTGTTTACGTCCCCGTAAATTAGCGGTTCGGCATAAGTGATCGATAGAATAAGTAGACATACACGTGCATAGACCATAAGCCGAGAAGCTGTACGTGCGTCACGTGATATATATATATATACAATGATAGCAATGTACCCACGTGGCTGGGATATTCCTGTTGTATGCTTGCTGTTGCTTATGTTTATTTGAAGAACATTTAGCTAGAACTTCTAGCAGATCGTAGAAACTCAGCTACCCGTATCCATCCTAATTTATGCAAAAAAAAACAAAACAAAAAAAGACTCTCCCCCCAGCTGTGAATCGTCGATATATTGATCTTATTGATTTACTTACAAAATTTATTTAAATTGTGGTGGGCGGAGCAAGAGACCGGAACCTTCCTTGTTGTCATCTGACTAACCAATCAAAATCATAATAATGACCGCACCCTCACCACCCTATGACTGTCGGAGCTACTGCTGTTATTAACTACTACTACTACTATTTTCTGTACGCAGACATGTACATAAATACATGCATACATTTACATACATGTACACATACAATCAACATGCATACCCGCACATGCAGTACAATACATACATACATACATACATACATACATACATACATACATACATACATACTTGCATACATATTCGCGTTCAATATAGCTGTCTACCTTATATGTGTGCGTGTGTGTGTGTGTCTGTCTGTGCATGTGTGTGTGTGTGTGTGTGTGTGTGTGTGTGCGTATTATACTTGTGTAGATGATGATAATGATGACGACGACGACGATGATGGTGGCGGTCGTCGTCGTTGTCGTGGTGATGACGATGGTGGTGGTAGTGGAGTTTCCACAGTACTTTACAATTGCCCACGTCCATATCACTTTGAAAAAGCTCTCCATTGTCGTCCGATCGCCGACGTTAAGCAACGTTGAACCTTGCCCACGTCCATATCACTTTGAAAAAGCTCCCCATTGTCGTCCGATCGCCGACGTTAAACAACGTTGAACCTTGT
>NC_068985.1:45773104-45778785 GCF_001194135.2 Octopus bimaculoides
ACGTTAAGCAACGTTGAACCTTGCCCACGTCCATATCACTTTGAAAAAGCTCCCCATTGTCGTCCGATCGCCGACGTTAAGCAACGTTGAACCTTGCCCACGTCCATATCACTTTGAAAAAGCTCCCCATTGTCGTCCGATCGCCGACGTTAAACAACGTTGAACCTTGTTAACACTTGGTTGATTCAAATATCTATAACCGTCTTTAATTCGGACGCAGATATGACCGACTGGATAAGACGTTCGCTTCATAGTCATGGTTTGTTAACCCCATAGTGGTTGGAAACTCTTGGATAACTTTGTCTTTATGCTGTGGTATGCGAAACTCATCGTGGACACTCCTGTCGTATAACCTGCTCTGACGATTTATTCATAGCGATCAAATGTGTGTGGTGTACATTAGTTCAGCCCCTCCATCAAATCGACATTACCTGACCAGGTGTACGGTGTACCACACGTCAGGTGTCAAAATAATCGCAGAGCAACGAGAGATGAGGAGTTTTTACTCAAGAACACAACACACTGCCACGCCCGGGAATCGAACCCGCGATTGAGAGTGCATCATCATTATTATCCACTTGGTCACGCGCCCTCATGCACACATATATATATACAAATACACACTCGCGTGTATACACACCAACTTTAGTTGTAAAAATTTGTGAAGACTATCGTCTGTTTATATCAAGTATGCCTAGAGTTAAGAAACTTGCTGGATTTTCTCTCTCTCTTTCTCTCTCTCTTTGTCTTTCTCTCTCTCTTTGTCTTTCTCTCTCTCTCTTTGTCTTTCTCTCTCTCTTTGTCTTTCACTCTGTCTGTCTGTCTGTCTCTCTCTCTCTCTCTCTCAGTTGATTAGATCGACCCCAGTACGCAACTGGTATTTAATTTATCGATCACGAAAGGATAAAAGGCAAAGTCGACCTCGGCGGAATTTGAACTCAGAACGTAAATACCGCTAAGTATTTCGCCCGGCGTGCTAACGATTCTTATTTCTTTATTGCCCACAAGGGGCTAAACATAGAGGGGACAAACAAGAAGAGACAAAAGTATTAAGTCGATTATATCGACCCCAGTGCGTAACTGGTACTTAATTTATCGACCCCCGAAAGGATGAAAAGCAAAGTCGACCTCAGCGGAATTTGAACTCAGAGAGTAACGGCAGACGAAATACCGCTAAGTATCTCGCCTTCAGTTATTAAAATGTGGTCGAGTATACCTATATCCATTCTTTAGCAACTGAAGCAGTTGAAGACCTGTTGGTCGATTTATATTGGGGAAAATGTGAGCGAGGTCCAGCGGGATACAAATGTTAAGCAGAAGGATTGGGTGAAATGTTTCAGAAGGGATCTGCTAAATGATTGATTGAGTGTAAACAATATGTGGTGGGAAGATAAGTAGACCGAGTGTCTCTGGATGGTTGGTGTGGGTAGATCGAGTGGGTCTGTACGATAATGGAATGTATCTGGTTGGCCTGGATGATGATGGGGTGAATCGGGTAGATGTTTACGGTAATGGAATATATCGGATGGATCGGGTGGTCTTCGATGTGAATCGGGTAGGTTTGGATAGTGATGGAGTAAATCGGATGGTTCTGGATGGTGAAAGAATGGATCGAGTGGATATGGATGGTGAAAGGGTGCATTGGGTGGGTATGGATAGCGATGGCGTGCATCGGATATTTGCGGACAGAATGGAGTAGATCGGGTGAATCGAGTGTATATGTTTGGTAATGGGTTGGATTGAGTGAATTTGGATGGTGATAGCGAGGTATCGGGTGGCTACAGATAGTGATGGTATGGATCGGGTGTATCTGAACGGTGATGTGATGGCCTAGAGGTGGGCCTAGAGGGTAAGGGAGCGGATCGAGTGGATGAGTATCGTTAGGATCGGGTAAATCGGGTGGATTTGGATAGTGACGGGGTGTATCGGGTGTGTATCAATGCTAATCTGTCGGGCCTGGACACCGATAGAATATGTAGCAGGCTCGTTCGGAAGAGTATTGTAGTAGGGGTGCCCAGTGTACATTAGCTGCTAGACCTAACACCCTACCCGATATACCTCTGCTACATAGTCCTTCGATACCCTTATTAGAACCCAGTCTGTTTATAAAATCATTCAAACTAAAATTGATTCCCATCTCACACTGACTCTGTAGATGTCCAGACTGGGCATCAGCTACTTAAGCCTCGCCAATTTAGGAGGGGCTGGGAAAAGCAATAATGCAGCACACACCCCTCCCCTTTACTAACTTTTAGAATATATAACTGGCAGATAGACAGGCACTTAGATTGACATACAGACAGACAGTCATCTTTTTTTCACTCTTACATTGCAAGAAAAGAGAACAAGAGAACAATAAAAATATAAAAAAAGAAAAGAAGAAAAGGAACGCAAAGAAAATGTGTGACAAACTCGGTGTCCTGCAGGGTGAACTTTTAATTGTCAGCTTATTTAACGTATTAGAATAGAAAATAGAAATAATTGTACAAAAAAGTGAGGGTGAAAGTCTCCCCTCCTCTCACCGTCTCTATTGTTATGGAATTGTTGTTTTGTATATTATGGCAACAACTACAACAACAACAGCAACAACAAAGAAAGATTTATGAAATGGTTTATATATTGGCTGAACAACCATTGAGGAATGAATCAAGCGCAATACACAACAATAGCGGGAAATAGGGTCTATTATTTATATACATATATGTGTATGAGAAAGTATATATGTGTATGTGTGTATACATGTGTGTGTGTGGGGGGGGGGTCTATGTATCTGTCTGTAGCACTAAAGTACGCAACTTACGTGTGCCCACAGCTGGTCTCCATTTTTTTGCGTCTTTTTTTTCTACTAAACAGCAAACACATGTATTGAGACCAACACCATCAATACCACCACCACCACCACCACCACCACTACTACTACTACTCATGTGCAAATACTCACATAATCACGCACGCGCGCACACACAGATACGTCTCACTCTTCCTGGCAATGAGGAAGATGTCACGTTCCCACACACATACATACAAACACAGAAATAGATTTATACAAATGCATAAAAATGCACTTACACATGCAATTACATCTCTTCCTCTCTCTCTCTCCACCTCTCTCTTTCTCTCTCTCTCTGTCTTTGTGTGTGTGTGTGTGTGTGTGTGTGTATACCTGTGTGTTTGTCTATATTTTTGCTTATGTATACATGTGTACTAGTATTGACAATTTAGTGCACGTGCGTTTATACACGCGTACATGCAGACGTAAGCGTACATGCATACAGACACGCTTACACACACACACACACACTCAACCTCGTTCACAGACCTACATACTCGCGTGCGCATGCTCGCGAGCGCACTTACGCACATGTGTTCTTTATGCACACTCCCACGTGCATTGGAACATGTACATACACCATTGCTTGCACACATCCTGGTTACATGCAACCATAGACACAAACACACACACACACACACACACAAGCACGCGCATACACATACATATACACAAAACGATACCCGTATACGTTTGTATGTTGATACACCCACTAACGTATACTCAATGATATGCATATACCTACTCATTAACCCGTATACATAGAGCTATACGTACACAATGCCAAATGCTTGTACACTCCACATACACATACATACACACCAGCTACAACACAAACGCTCATACATACACATAATACACCTCATAGTACATAAATATACATTAACATTACACATATGCATATACGCAGAAAACTGCCCCATCTATTTAATAACAAAACATTGTATAATAACTTTTATTTCTATCATTGACACGATTGTTTGCCCACAGCCTGTAGCCCTTCCTATGGAGCCATTTTTTTCTGTTTGGCCCCTATTTCTATAGGACCTCCACATTTCATTTAATTTTCCTTTTGTTATAGAGTTGTCTCGTTTTCCTTTTTATTTTTTCACTGCCAGGGAGTTTTTGTGAATGCGCGTGAATATGTGTGTCTATGTGCATGTGTGCGTTATATCATATAAATTGTATTATATATACATATATGTATATATATATATATATATATATACATATATATAAATACATATGTACATATATATGTGTACGTGCATATATATGCATAGATATGTGTACACACACATACACACATATACGTATGCATATATATATATATATATACATACGCATACATATCTAAATATATGTATATAAAGAAATAAACAATAGTGTAAAACAATTCAGAACCAAAAAGAACTCAATGCACGAGATAGAGTAAGTAACATAATATGACATATTTTAAGCTGAAACTTCACATATTGTGACTTTGGGGATCTGTTACTGTCCATGAAATAATGTTTTTCGAAATTGATTATTTATTATTCAAAAATACATACAGCTAGTTGTTTAGTTTCTAAGGATTATACTGTTTCTTGATAAAAATTCTTTTAAGTGAAGATTCAGATCCTGATAACATCTTTTATAAATCATGAAAGATTATTTGACACAAGATTGTCGAATTACATTTGATCTTGAAGAAATGTTAATATCATAAATTATAAAATTATTTGGGACGTATATAGGAACATGCCAAACCTTATAATTAGGGTAAGAACGGCTGTGATCTATGTACTTCAGAGAAAACTATTACTTCATGGGAAATCTATCTTAAACGTCTGTTCAGAGCTAATATTTTATCGCCATGAATGTTTGTTGAAATATAAAATTCCTAACCGCTAAATAGTAGATAAACTAGTGCCATGTTGATGCACACTCAAAACAAACAAAAAAGGTTATAGTTTTAATGTCTCATCACAATTTTTTGTGGAAATATTTCAAAACAGCTTAAGAAGTAGACATCGAATAGCCTTAAATAATACTGTTACACACTCCATTCTAAAAAACGTCTTCTACTGTCAACCAGCACAAAGAACCTTTATATTTCATGTTTAAGTATAAACACAAAATCGTTGGATTCATTTCTTTTCTATTACTTAAGACTTTGTAAACTGTGAAACTCAACCTCGCAGTTTGTATGTACGTATGTATGTACTTATGTTTTATGTATGCATGCATGCATGTATGTATGTGTGTGTTATTAAAACTTAGACACTCGAATATAGAAAACTCTTTTCTATCTGTCTTCTCATCCCTTTTGATAATGGAAGGACGCTAATGGCCATACCCTTGCCACGAAACATAACAAATGTCCAGAGACGCAATTGTGTATGTATGTGTATATATGTAGCTAGGTAGACAGACAGACATTTAGATAGACCGAAGGATAGATAGATTGACAGATAGACAGACAGTTAGAGATAGATAGATAGATAGATAGATAGATAGATAGATAGATAGATAGATCGATAGATAGATAGATAGATAGATAGATAGATAGATAGACAGACATACGGACAGACAGACAGACAGACAATTACTTTAATTTAAAAGTGTCCTTTCCTTTTAGTTCATTATATTCCATTATTGTTCTAAGTATGAATCTTTTTATATTTATTGAGCTCTTTGCTAAAAATGTTTTACACAAAGAAATATTTTCGTTATAATTTCAAGCTATTATTTCCAATATTACATTATGTATACGTAAACACACACACACACACACACACACACACACACACACATACATGTATACACACACACACTCTCTCTCTCTTTCTCTCTCTCTCTTTCTCTC
>NC_068985.1:45778795-45781309 GCF_001194135.2 Octopus bimaculoides
TCTCTCTTTCTCTCTCTCTCTTTCTCTCTCTCACACACACACACACACACATTTAACTCTTTACTATCAATTATATATCATTGTTGTTACATTTCATTAAAAATGATATGTTTAAATATATTTTCTTTGCTGTAGTAAAGGGAAGTGGCGCAGTGATTCTTGTCACTCTGCAACCAGAGATCAATAAGCTATGCGTATTTTCTATATACACCCTCCTTCATTCCTCAGCCAAAGATCAATATTTTGTGCCGTCTATATCGACCACACCCTCCTTTCTTATTTGTACCCCGCCGTTCCCATCTATCCGTCTTCTATGCATACGAACGAAACACAGACGACGGAGTCAACAATGGAGTCCCTTTGTGCTCACTTGATCTGCTTGAAATAACAGTCAAATATTCCTTAGTTCACAAGCCTGGACAAATAGCAGGATGGTCACAGCTGGACCATCTTCGGTTATTGTTCTATCTGCTGGTTCAGAGTTAACCTGGGGCTAAACTACAACTAGACATAGACATTGTTGTTGTTGACACTCCGTCGCTTACGACGTCGAGGGTTCCAGTTGATCCGATCAACGGAACAGCCTGCTCGTGAAATTAACGTGCAAGTGGCTGAGCACTCCACAGACACGTGTACCCTTAACGTAGTTCTCGGGGATATTCAGCGTGACATAGAGTGTGACAAGGCTGGCCCTTTGAATTACAGGCACAATAGAAACAGGAAGTAAGAGTGAGAGAAAGTTGTGGTGAAAGAGTACAGCAGGGTTCGCCACCACTCCCTGCCGGAGCCTCGTGGAGCTTTAGGTGTTTTCGCTCAATAAACACTCACAACGCCCGGTCTGGGAATCGAAACCGCGATCCTATGACCACGAATCCGCTGCCCTAACCACTGGGCCATTGCGCCTCCACAGACATAGACATAATATATAATATAAAACTAACTCCATGCCATCAGAACCACCACATCCCGACTACATCAACGTACTACGAGCCTAAGTCCACCTCGGATTATATGATTCAGTGTATCCTTTTTTAAGTTTGTAAGATCTGATTTGGCTGCTGTTTGTAATAAATTAGGTGAGCACGAAGTTTCATTGCTGTTGCTGCTTTAGCCCCAGCTCAGCTCTGATCCAATAATCATGTGACCAAAGGTGTTCTAGTTATGACCATCCCGCCTTAGATATTCACTCATATTATCCACTCATATTAGTTATTAAAAAAAGGTGACATTTGAGATAGATTTGGCTGCTATTTCAGGTTGAACGAAAGACAACGAAGTGGCTTCCACATTGTCTGAAAGAAATATCCTTTTTAAACGGTTGTTTGAATTAGATTTCCTTGCTATTTTTGGGGGGCTGGATGAGTAACGACGTTGAGCCATCATAAGCAAACTGCGACCCGAGGGACGTTCTGAATGGCACGATTAATTTGCACGAGGAAAATGTGCCTTTAATAGCGCGGTCTGCCTCACGATGAACCATGCCAAATGCGGCTTTTCTCGAAAAACGGTGCTCATGCCTGACATAGAGGCTTCATTGGCTGAAAGAAATATCCTGTGTTTTAAACTTATATTAGGGGTAGATTTGGCTGCTATTACTGGATGAACGAGTGACAATGTAAAGGCTTTTTCATTGGCTGAAAGAAATATCCGGTCTTTTAAAACTTTGCTCTGTTTTATTCTTTCATATTCTTCTCTTCTATCTTCTCGTTACCGCCATCTTTTTCCCCTTTATTATTGTCTGCCGCTTTCTTGTTACTCTCCTTGTATTTATCTTTATACTCCCTTTTTTATCATTTTTCTCTATCCTTTATACTCCATATGTTTCCTTACTCCCTTTACACTTCCTTGGTACTCATTCTTCAAGCTCCTTTTAGCTTCTACTTCTTCATTCTCTTCATTTTCGTTTACCAAACTGTTTCTTTTCCTTGTTTTGCTTCCTTTTAATTTCTATTCCTCTTTTTCTTCTTCAGTCAATTCTAACTTTCCTCTTCTTCTTTTCTTTCTTTCTCTCTCTATTTCTCCCTCTCTCTCTCTCTCTCTCTCTCTCTCTCTCACACACACACACATACACACACACACACACAATTTATCTGCCGTTCATTCTTCCTCTTCTAAACATTATCCCATATTCTTCCTCCATATTTTACTCCTCTTTATTCCTTTCTTTTGTCTCCTCGATCACCTCATGCCCTACCTCGTCCCGTTTTAGTTTATCCCTGTCTAACTCTTACCCTCTTCCTCCCCCTCATTCCATCTCACTCCCACTCACTCCCCATCTCTCTCTCTCTCTCGCTCTTCCTCCTCCAGCTGCCACTCCCACTATATATATATAAACATACATACATACCACGTGCCCACTCAACCATACATTAAACTATTGTTTTTCCTTTCTGTATTTCGGTGTTTTCTGAACACATACAGGTGACTGTGTTTGTAGTATAGCTGTGCGTATGTGTAAGTCTCTCTCTCTCTCTCTCTCTCTCTCTATATATATATATATATATATATATATAT
>NC_068985.1:45781680-45782687 GCF_001194135.2 Octopus bimaculoides
TATATATATATATATATATATATATATATATATATATATATATATATATGAACCAATGTGTGTAGATATGTACATGTATTTGTGTATATGAATAAACACACATATATATGAAAGTAAATGTGTGCGTGTGAGTGTATGCGTGTGTGTAAGTTTGTGTATAAGTCTGTACATCACAGTGCATGTGTTTGTGAGTGTCTGTGTGTGTGCGTATAAACATATGACTGCATTTAAGTTTCTATTGTCCGCTGCTTCTGTACGTACGAATATAACAATGAATATACACGCATGTGTATGTGTGTACGTAAGAGAGTCTATACATGTGTGTGTGTGCATATGCATGTCTGCTTATATGAGCATATGCGCGTGTATGATGCACACACACACACACACACACACACACACACACACACACACACACATATCAATCTGTGTATGTAAAAGAGAAAAAGAGAAGGAATGTTTAAAGAGACAGCCCTATTTCACCGTTCATTAATCACGACAATAACACTTACATAGTATACTGCCTCTCACCTCCACTCACTCTATTTATTCCTCCTTCTCTATCTCTCTCTCTCTCTCTCGCCCTTTATCCATGCGTGCGTATATGTGTGTGTGTGTGTGTGTGTGTGTGTGTGTAGGTGTTTGTATATGTACATTTGTGCATGAGTGTTTGTATGTGTGCATTTATGTATATATGTATGTACATGTGTGCATGTTATGTGCGCTGTACATGTATGTGTGCATATTTATGTATGTTTGAGTGTATGCGTGTGTGTGTGTGTGTGTGTGTGCATATGTATGTATATTAGTGTGTTTGTGTTTACATTTGTGTGTGTGTGTATGTGCGTGTGTGCCACTGTAACAACTGTGCCTCGTATTTCATATGACCATCTGCAAACGACAGCGAAGTCAACCAACTGCGATTAAATATGTCATATTGCGTACCATGATGATAATGATGATGATGGTGGTGGTAGTGGTAGTGGTGACGGTGGTGGTGGTGGCGG
>NC_068985.1:45783034-45783778 GCF_001194135.2 Octopus bimaculoides
ATATATATACATTCATATGTGTGTGTGTATACATATACATACATACCCAAAAACACATCACACACCACGCACAGACATACTTTTATACGTGTGTGTGCGTACGTGTATGCGTACGTGTGTGTGTGTGTGTGTGTGTGTGTGTGTGTGTGTGTATGTGTGTTTATTATATTGAATTAATTGATTGTCTACTCTGAGTTTTGCCCTGGACTGGGTTGTTCATTGAATGTTTACACTATGTAAAATATATTTCATTGTACTTGACAACTCTTACATTATGCAATACATATATGCTTACAACAAATGCTGTCACTCTAGGAAATAACTGCTGAAAACTAGAAAGATATACCACTACCTGATTAAAAGGATTAACGCATAGTATTCACCTTGTTACGAGAGGAATTTTCTTGTAGAGGAGGTGATTAATGTCTTTCAGTCGTGTATCTTGTAATAGTCTTGGTTTAATTTGAACCCAACTTCACAAACAAAGTTCAAAGTTGAGAGGCCACTAACACCAATCGGCTCCAACAGCATCCGTGTATTACTAGTTAAGTTGTATTTATTAGATTTATTGCCTAATTTGATTGTATACCGTTTTTCTGTATTCTCGAAGAAGACGAAAAGCATTGTTGAAATTGTTTGAATTGACTTTCTATCATTCCCATGTATTTTTAGATTTCGTATACAGCAGGTGACTTTTGTTTCGTAGAAACGTATTGCAGATGTGTGTGCATGTATCAAAGTATA
>NC_068985.1:45784182-45787665 GCF_001194135.2 Octopus bimaculoides
TATATATATATATATATGTATATACACGACGGGTTCTTTCAATTTCCATATACCAAATCCACAAGTCCACTTACAAGACTTTGATCCACTCGGAGCTATTGTAGAAGAAATTTGCCCAAAGTACTACGTAATGGAACTGAACTGGGAAACAAGCTTCTATGTGATGTACTTGCTCATTGCACTGTGTGATAGGATCAAATCCAGATCCACACAGTCGTGAGACAACCTTCTTAACCACTGTACTTATGCTGTAAACGTGCCTTCTACGAACAGAGCATTTATTTCTAAACTGCTTTCAGTTCCGATTTTTTAATTTTTATCAACTTCGAGTAAAATACTCTATTTCTCTACGAGTTGCTAGCATTAGAAAATTAAATTTAAAAGCTAATATAGTTGCAGAAAAGAAAATCAATAAATTTTTAAAAAAATAAACAGAATTATAATTTAAAAACTTGTTAGTGTTATTTAATTTTTTTTTTTTTTTTTTTTTTTTTTTTTTTTGTATGTTCTAAAAAGAAAAATGAAAATTTGAGTTAGGCACAAGCATTTCAAGTGAGCTTATTTTGAATTGAAAAACTCCTCGTTTCGTTTTCTCGAAAAAGAAAAATGTCTATAAAAAAAAATAACTCAAAAACAAAAGAAATACATATAGATTCTGAAAACATTCAACTGACAAAATTATATTATAATGTTCAGTTTATTTGGGAGTTTTTTTCTACCCATAAAAATCATTTCCAGAATCTCATTTATATAAAAGACATTAAAAAGAAACATTTAGATTTCAGAAAATGGCGTAAGATAGTTTATTTTCTGCTTCTTTTTCTGTTTTTTTCTTTTGTGAGATTTTTTTGTTTTTGTTCTTTTTCTCGGTGTCATACCCGGTAACTTTGAAAATTTGAGAACGCTGTGCATGTGCATGCGTGCCTGCATGCGTTTGTGTATATGTGTATTGTGTGTGCATGTGTGTGTGTGTGTCTGTAAATCATTACATAAATTCGATTACAATAGACACAACGTAGTTGTTTATTGTGAAAACGTTTAAAGTCAATTTGAATAAAATAAGAGAGAAAATGTTTTTAAAAAAAATCAATACACATCCGGTCGGTGGGGAGCTCTTTAGAAATGGAGATAAACAAGTGCTGAGACGCAATGATGAAACGGTTGTTGTTGTTTAACCCCAGGTCAGCCATGGCTGAGCAGATCAATGAAATGCATTCCATCCGTGACCATCTCGTTTTTTGTTTTGATTTTTTTTTTTCAGCTACACTGTAACTAAATTTACATATTTCAATGTCGCAGTTTTACTTTTTAAAAAATTTTGCCCATCCTTTCAAAATGGCTATTTGGCAGAGTCGTAAGAACGTTGAGTAGAGTGCCTTACTTTATCTGTTCCGACTCTTTGCGCTTTGAGTTCAAATCTCGCCGAGGTGAAATTTGTCATTCATTATTTCGAGGTCTATAAAAAGTACCAATCCATATATATGTATGCATGTATGTATGAATGTCATTATTCAGTTTTGTTTGAAGATTTCTAACCAAGATCCAAGACATCTTCATTCGAATTTCAACAACATCAACAGGGTATTTTTGTATGTATGTATGTATGTATGTGTGTGTGTGTGTGTGTGTGTATGCATGTATATATGTATACGTGCAGATTTGTATTTTGTTTTATGTATGTCTTCTCATGAATATATTTACATATCTAGACATGTTCATATATACTTAAATGATAAACTTCTGGAAAGTTTTACAGATTTTTACAGTTCCAGTGATGGCTTGAATTTGTAGTCTTCGAATCAGCTTTCTCCTTTCTAGTTTTATGTATGTATGTATGTATGTATGTATGTATGTATGTATGCTGAAAGAGGCTGTTGATCTTGTCATTGCAGCTTCAGAGCATCCTAATATTGTTCAAGATAAATTATCGAAGCCGTCACAGCCGTAACCAGTTTTTAAATCTGATTGTAAGATGATTTGGCTGCTATTTCCAGCATATCAAACGATCGTGTAGAATATTCTACGAATATGTATGTATGTATATGTAAGGGCTATCAGTTTCATAGCTACTTCTGACCGTGTCAAATTCTGGGTTCGATTTAAATTGGTATTTGAAACTACTTGTGTTGGATTAATAATAACCAACATACGGTGAACGTCACAGATTTCTAAATTCCAGAAGATAATTCGGTTAATTAATAATTGTTGAAGAATACTAATTGGGAAAAGAAAATAGTGTTCTTACAGCCCATTGGGGCATTATTGCAGAGAGAGAGAGAGGGAGAGAGAGACTGTCATCATCTTCGTCGTCGTCGTTGTTGTTGTTGTAGCAATCTGCCACAATCGTTAACATGTCGGGCAAAATGCTTAGCGGTATATAGTTCTGAGTTCAAATAACGCCTAGGTTGCCTTTGCTTTTCATTCTTTCGGGGTCGATGAAATAAGTACCAGTTGAGTACCGGAGTGGATGTAATCGATTTGCTCCTCCCCTAAAATTTCAGCCCTCGTGCCTATAGTAGAAAGGATTATTATTATTATTATTATTATTATTATTAGTAGTAGTAGTAGTAGTAGTAGTAGTAGTAGTAGTAGTAGTAGTAGTAGTAATACATTTTTTTTCTGTTTCCGTTTTTTTTTTCTATTTCATCCTTCCTGTCGAAGAGCGTAGGCACGAAACGTACTAGGCTTTTTCATTCTTCCAAGCGTTAAACTAATACACCAGCTTTTTCCTTCACCTGTCTTCATTTTTGTTTTCTATAAACAGATAGTGGATGGGTGTTACACGGGAATGCTGAGGATGGTTCTGAACATTAATCAGTATACACTGAGGATGAAGAACTCAGAGTTGTACGAGAGCCCCCCAAAAGCTTGTTCGTAAATAACACAGAGAAGATACTGCACTCAGTGCTCCTGTGAGAACCCCTATACGGACAAACTTGAAGAGAGAGACCAAGGATGACATATGTTGATGCTTTAAGGACAGAAACTGGTCTCTGGGAGACACAGGACATGGCAGCGATGATGAAGGACAAAGACCGCTGGAGAGAACACGTCCATGGATCTTGGGAATTTTACCCGCTCTAGGTAGATAGATAGATAGA
This sequence comes from Octopus bimaculoides, assembly GCF_001194135.2. Taxonomy (NCBI): domain Eukaryota; kingdom Metazoa; phylum Mollusca; class Cephalopoda; order Octopoda; family Octopodidae; genus Octopus; species Octopus bimaculoides. The sequence goes on from NC_068985.1 coordinate 45,787,284, forward strand.
TAGATAGATAGATAGATAGATGGATAGATAGATAGACAGACAGACAGACAGACAGACAGACGGACGGACGGACGGACGGACAGACAGACACACAGACAGACAGACAGACAGGCAGGCAGACAGACAGACGGACGGACGGACGGACGGACGGAAGGATGGATGGATGGATAAATAGATAGATAGATAGATAGATAGATAGATAGATAGATAGATAGATAGATAACTTTCTTTTATTAGCCACACAGGGCTGCACACAGAGGGGACAAATCCAACTGTAGAGCTTTTCTTTAAGAAAAAAGAAATCCGATCAAAAGGGATCAGTAGAAAAAAAAAAGAAAAAAAGAATGTATTCGTTAAGATTCAGGCGTGAATTTGCTAATTG
>NC_068985.1:45788163-45789847 GCF_001194135.2 Octopus bimaculoides
CGTCACATGTGTGTGTGTGTGTGTGTGTGTGTGTGTGTGTGTGTGTGTGCGTCTGTTTGAGTCTTTGTGCCTGTGTTTGTCCCCATCACCTCTCGACAACCGGTGTAGGTGTTTTTATGACCCCATAATCCTGCGATTTGGCAAAAGCGACCGATAGGATACGTACTAAGCTTTAAAAAATAAGTAATGGGTCGATTCGTTTAACGAAAACCCTTCAAGGTGATGCTCCAGCGTAGCCGCAGTCAAATGATAGAAATAAAAGAATAAAAACACTAAAACAATACATAGAAAGAGAAGGAGGAAGAGAGAGAGAAAGAGAGAGAGAGAGAGAGAGGCAGTCTAATAGTCAGAGAGATAGACAGATATCAGCAAAGCTGCTTCCAGTATTAAAGTTTGGATGGAACTGGTTAAATCCAAAACTGTGACATCCTGGAAATAGGTCAGTTGTTCTGTTGTTGAAACATCTCAAAAATTGTGAGTAAACTTTGAAATATAATACCATACATACTGCCATTCACACACACACACACACACACACACACACACACACACACACACGTATATACATGTATACATGCATATCTTCTGATATTGGATGAGATGTGTCTGTCCTACGAACTCGCAAAGTAGTAAGCAATGTATGTCAAACTACAGAATCCCTACGGACCGCATTGCTCACATATTGTCATGAGGGCCGCAAAGTCACTAGATTTACGACCAAACAGTGGTCATAACTTTTGATTTTATCATATCAATTCTTTATTATTAAGTAAAAAAATCTTTAAGAATGTTTTTGATTTGCTCATCAATAATCCTATTTTTATTAATCAAATTATTACTATAAACAATTTTTTAATTATATATATACATATACATATACATATATATATTGAAATTATTTCTTGAAGTGTACATAAACATAAAAGACAGGAGGTCTTTTAGGAGGTGTAAGAGGTGAATATATACATTGTATAAAAAAGGAGAAAAATTTTAAGAGTGTAAATGAAGTTGAATCGTTGGCGTAACCATAAAGTTCAGATGATCTGATGAGCTAGCTTCTTTTATTTGCACTGATTTGTGAATGTACATTTGTATTGTATAATGCGCAGCACGCATATTTATGCAAATTTCTAAACATAATTTAGTCCACGCTGAAATTTTTAATATAATGAAGAAGGCTATGAAACGGCTGTAACCCTTAAGGATGTCGAGTGGTTAAATAAATGTATTCACCTCTCGCACATCCTGACTTCTATGGCTTAAATATATTTATATATACAAGCAACTCGATACAATAAAGTGTTTCCTGAGATTCCGTTATGGTTGGGAAACTATATGCATTTGGGACGTCTATCGCAACTATTATGGTAAAACGCGCGTAAGAACTTTAGCCTTAAACCTGCGTTTATCCTTACACACGCACATACACACACACACACACACACACACACACACACACACACACACACACACACGTGTATGTATATATGTATGTGTGTATATATGTTTGTATATATGTATGTGTGAATATATATGTAACTAGTTTTCGTTAATGGTTAATTATCATGTACATCAATACATTGAGATGTGTATATATTATTCATAAATATGAACACGTGTGTATGGCTGAGTGTGTGTCTATGCGTGTGTGTGTGTGCGTATATATATATATATATATATATAT
>NC_068985.1:45790170-45792003 GCF_001194135.2 Octopus bimaculoides
ACACACACACACACATACAGACACTTTCAAGCACACACGCACACTCGTACAGGCGTACACGATCGCGCACACAGACACACTCCGGCCCCGTACATTTAGTTATACAGTATATATTTATTTGTATGTGCAATCACTGGCATACCAGATATGTACTACAGCCATATAGAGACATGCGTGCGTTACAGGCACGCCATAGCTTAGATAGCATGCACGCATATCATAAACGGCATACACATACATACATGCACAGAGTAAACGCACATACACAAAAACACACACACACATACACACACACTCAGAGACATAGGCACAAAGGCACTGTACCTGCAGTCACACAGTGTAGAGCGTACACTCACTCACACGCACAATATTGTAGTGTATAGACACATACACACGCACATAAACTATATACATTATATATATATGTGTGTGTGTGTATGTATATGTGTATGTGTCTATATATGAGAACAATTTAGGGCTTAATAGACACGAGATGTGATCTATTTCTAGCACATTGAATGTCCACGTTAGTGGTCAACGTTATATATAAAAATATACTCTAATCCCCTGAGATTGCAGATATTGTTTCTGAATCTCTTTGATTCTTTAAACGTGCTAGCTTCCTGGTAATTAATCGATATTAATTAATATATGGTTTTTACCCCATGTTAATATATATATATATATATATATATATATATATACACACACATATTTGCAAATCAAGTGATTTGCATACACAATCACTTGAACACACACATATATATATACCTATGTGTATATATGTATATTTATGCGTATGTGTATATATATATACAAACTATATAATATAAACTATATGTATGTATATATATATTCATACACACACAGAGTAAACGTGGATAATGATGATGACGACGACGACGACAGTGATGATGATGGTGGTGGTGTTGGTGGTGGTCGTGGTGGTGGTGGTCGGGTGGTGGTGGTCGTCGTCATCGTGGTGGTGGTGGTGAAAGATGAAGATGGGTGATGTTGATTCAACGAAGTAGTGATAAGCAAAACAGGATGAGAAATTTATAAAGGTGGTGGTGGTGGTGGTGGAAGGTTGTGATGGTAGTTTGACTGGTGGTGGTGTCCATAGCAACGACAACCATAGTGGTGGTGAAGGTGGTGGTGTGGTAGCAGCGGTAGTGGTCACAACAGTCATAGTGATTATGATCATGATGATGATGGTGGTAGTGTTTATAGACAGAAATGGTGGCGGCATTGACGATCGTCGTGGTGGTGCTGGTGGTGGTGGTAGTGGTAATGTTAACGATGATGGTGATGCTGGTAGTAGTTATGGTGCTAGTTGTGATGATGGTGGTGGTGATGATGATGACGTTTTTGATGGTGGTGAAGATGACCGTCCTAGTGATGAAGACGGTGGTGGTGACGGTGGTGGTATCGATGGTGATACCGGCGATGATAATGATGATGATGTTGATGATGGTGATGATGATGATGACGATGACGATGATGATGATGATGACGGCGATGACGATGATGGTGCGAAGGAGAAGGAGGGAGAGGGAGGATGGTGGTAGTATTGTTGATGAAGGCAGAGGTAGTTGTGATTACGACGATGATGCTGACGACAGTGGTGATGTTGCTGATGGTGGTTGACGACGACCACCATCGGTGACGACGACGATGATGATGATGATGGTGATGATGATGATGATGATGAAGATCTGTCGTTGTCACAACATCGGTCACAGCAGCAGCAGCGGCGGCAGCAGCAGCAATCGCCAGTATACATACTGTGTCACGATGGATGTGTTGGTAGTAGTTTTGGAGGGGGGAGGGGTA
>NC_068985.1:45792013-45792237 GCF_001194135.2 Octopus bimaculoides
GGTGATGCTGGTAGTAGTTATGGTGCTAGTTGTGATGATGGTGGTGGTGATGATGATGACGTTTTTGATGGTGGTGAAGATGACCGTCCTAGTGATGAAGACGGTGGTGGTGACGGTGGTGGTATCGATGGTGATACCGGCGATGATAATGATGATGATGTTGATGATGGTGATGATGATGATGACGATGACGATGATGATGATGATGACGGCGATGACGATGA
>NC_068985.1:45792796-45793637 GCF_001194135.2 Octopus bimaculoides
CATCACCACCACCACCACCACCATCACTACTACCACCGCCACCACTACCTACACCACCACCATCACTACTACCACCACTACCATCACCCCTACCACTTCCGCTATCACTTCCGCCACCACCTCCATCATCATCACATTAAACAAACAAACACTTCCACCCCTATCACCACTACCACCACAAACAACAACAACAACCACAATAACATTACCCCACCCCCACCATTACCTTCGTTACCATTACCATCGTAATTGACACCACTAACACCACCATCACGACCACTACCATCGCCACCACTATCATCATCAGCGGTACCACTACCGATACCACTGTCATCGCTACAACCGCTACTACTATTGTCACCACCACCATAGTCCACCACCACCACCACAGATCACCACCATAGGCCACCACCACCACCACCACCATTTCCACCTTCTCTTGTCCTCACTATAAACATATCACACTGTAAGTGACGTGTTTCACACTCCCCCCTTTTTTTTACCATCTCCAAACCCACCTCTTACACGTCCCTTGTATTTCTTTTTCCTTCGCGTTTTCGTTACACGCCTTTAAAAACAATGTCACACGCAAACATAGACACATATATGCACATACATACACATATATCATATACATACATGCATACGCGCGCGCGCGCGCAGATGTACTTATGTACACACGAACATGCATACATGCAGACATATTCATACATACACACATGCAGTCACACACATATATACATACACATATACAAATATGCATGCTTACACGCACAGACACATGCACACATCATATATATATGTATATATGTATATATATATATATGTATGTATATATATA
>NC_068985.1:45793647-45794122 GCF_001194135.2 Octopus bimaculoides
TGTATGTATATATATATGTATATATATATATATATATGTATGTATGTATTTATATACATACTCTCGCATATACGTATATACATTCATGCATAAGTACGAAAGCATACAGACATACGTACTTATGTAAGATATTTATCTATATATATGTATGTATATATATTTGCATATATAAACATTTATGCACACTTGAATACACACATGTGAACATACGTTCTCACATGTATATGTATGTGCGTGCGCACACGTATGTATATATATATATATATATATATATATATCTTACATGTACAAACACGTGGACATCTTCGTACATAGTTACTCATGCACACAAGGAAGGTATATATAAATATATATAAAATATATAGCTATATAGATTATCATGCGTCAGTACATGTGTAAATACGTGACGGTGTGGATATGTGAAAGTGTGTGTGTGTGTGTGTGTGTGTGTGTGTGTGTGTGTGTGTGTGTGTGT
>NC_068985.1:45794132-45796097 GCF_001194135.2 Octopus bimaculoides
TGTGTGTGTGTGTGTGTGTGTGTGTGTGTGTGTGTGTGTGTGTGAGTGTGTGTATAAATGTGTGTTTGTACAAATGTATTTATATATACATATGTGTGTGGTCAAAATCAAAGTAAGGTGACATGAAATACGATTAGCGGAAGAGGACAATTAAACCTGGTATACTTCTCGTCAGCCATGGGATCCAGAATTAGCAGTTACATCACGCTTGAGTTTCAAGACTTAATTCAATGGAACCACTCTTTGCTTGTACCTGCGGTTGAAAACACCAGTGAGGTAGCTGGCATCAAAAAGGATAAAAGTAGTAGAATATGGAGGATAAAATGAGGAGTAAAAATAAAGAGTAATAGAAAATGAGTAGACTTAGCACGGGGGAAAGACAGAGGGGGACAGAAAGAAAACGGTGTGGTAAAAAGTTTGCTAGGCACAAGCGTGGCTATGTGGAAAAAAGTTTGCTTGTCAGCCACATAATTCCGGATTCAGTGCCACTGTGTGGCACCTTAGGTATCTTCAGGTATTGCCTCGGGTCGACCAAAGACTTCAAAGTAGATTCGGTAGACAGAAACGGAAAGGAACAGGTCGTATAGACAGTGAGTTCCAACTAAATATGATAATTTGCATAAACAGAAAACACAATATCCCATCCCCTTCAAAAATGTGTGTGTGTGTGTCTTTGTGCTTATGTTTGTCCTCTACCGTCCCTTGACAACCAGTGTTCGTTTGTTTACGTCCTCGAGGTCTAGCGGTTCTAGTAACAGGCTTAAAAATTAGTAATGGGATCGATTCTTTCGATTGATAAAACCCTGAGACTGGAACAAGTGAAAGATAAAAAATAAAAGACACATATACATTCACACACACACACACACACACACACACAAACACACACACACACACACACATTTCATTCATTCTCTGTTGCAAGCAATAAAACCAGGTCGTCACTTCGATTCCCGATTACATGTTGTGTTCTTAAGCAAGATATATTTTTTTTTCATGTAGCTCCAGCCCAACAGCTGGCAAAAATGAGCTGTACCAGTAATTCAAAGGGCTAGCCTTGTTACATTCTATATCACACAGTATCTCCCAGAGAACTGCGTTAAGGATACGCGTGTCTGCGGAGTGCTCAGCCACTTTTACGTTAATTCGACAAGCAGGTTGTTCCGTTGATCGCATCAACTACAACACTCATCGATGTAACCGATGTCGTGCCAGTAGATATATGTGTGTGTGCGTGTGTGTGTGTGTACACTTAATGTCGCTACATGTTGGCTACATGTTTCCAGCAAACACTTTTACTGGCTTCATTTCATGTTTGAAACAAGAGTAACCATGGTGTGCTTATAAATTCATGCTAAACAAATGTATCAAGTGATTTCGATCGAAATGAACTGATTTTTTTTCCGGTTCTCTCGTATATGAGTAATCATATACATCGGTGGAAAATAGAAACACACATGCAGGTACACACACACACACACACACACACACACACACACACACACACACACACACACACACACACACACACACACACACACACACACACACACACATGTACACACACATACACATGCACACACACACACACACACGCACACACATACATACATGCATACATACACTGAGAAAGAAAGAACGAAAGAGTCGTGGCAGCTGGTTGTATTCTAAGAAGACAAGATAAATACCAAGCATATACATATATATGTGTGTGTGTGTGCGTATGTGCACGTGTATATGTCTATGTATCAGACCCGATGCATTCATGAAGAACAGCTTTAAACCAAACAACGATGTATAACAACGTTTAATAAGGTTCACATATTCAAAACTTTATCTAAGCTATTTGACTTACAATTTATTCATGTAGCGCATAGACACACATACACAAACATTCATATGATTCTGTGTGTGTGTGTGTGTGTGTGTGTGTGTGTGCATACATACATACACACACACACATAT
>NC_068985.1:45796580-45797921 GCF_001194135.2 Octopus bimaculoides
TATATATATATATATATATATATATATATATGTCTATATCTTTCTCGCTTTATATTTAGGCACAAACATCTACTTATCTATCTGTCTGGCTGGCTGGCTTGCTGCCTATCTATCTTCGTAATTATTTGTCTATCAATGTTTCTCTCACCGTTTTATTGCTTTCTGTTTTACTATCTATCTAGCTGTCTGTCTATCTGTTGTTCAACCTATCCATCCATCCATCCATCCATCCATCCATCCATCCATCCATCTATCTATCTATCTATCTATCTATCTATCTATCTATCTATCTATCTATCTATCTGACTCTCCTCTGTATGTGTTTGTCTGTCTGTCTGTCTGATCTACCTATCTACCAAACTGTTTATCTTTCGTAAAGTGGCGATTTGGCAGAGTCACTAGAGCATCAAATATGAATGCCTGGTGTTATTGGTTCCGGTTTTCTGTACTTTGAGTTCAAATCCCATCGAGGTCAAATTTATCATTCATTCCTTCCGAATCGATTATTAAATTACCATTAGGTGAAATCACATCTCTCTCTCTCCCTCCCTCAACTCTCCCTTCTCTTTCTTTTTCTCTCTCTCCCTCTCTCTCTCTCTCTCTTTCTCTCTCTCTCTCTCTCTCTCTCTCTCTCTCTCTCTCCCATCTCACTCTCACCCACACATACGCCCTCACACTCTATCTCACTCTCTAGTTTGTACTTGCAATTCAATGGTCCAGTCTTGTCACAATGTTACCATTGACTCTTAGTGTGTCAAGAGGCTTGCTTCAGAACCACAAGGTCCCCGGTTCAATCTCACTGCGTTGCACCTTGGCCAATTGTCTTCTACTTATAGCTCCGATGGCCAACCAAAGCTTTGTGAATAGATTTGGTAGGCGGAAACTGTAAGAAACACGTCGCATATATATATATGATATTGCAGCGTGCAAGCACAGGTACGTGTGTGTGAGTGTGTGTGTGTGTGTGTGTATGTATTTCTGTGTTGTCCCCACTCACTAATTGACAACCGGAGTCGGTTTGTTTACATCGTAGTAACTTAACGGTTCGGCAAAATTACCGAAAGTATACCAGGCTTATAAACAGCAAAAAACAAAGTACTGGGATCGATTTCATTGATTAAACCCTTCAAAGCAATGCACCAGTATGACCGCAGTCCAATGACGGACACAAGTGAAAGATAACGATTTTTAAAAAAGGATACAAACTACTATGGTATACTCAGCCATTCATTGGTTGATTTCACGAATTTCGGGAGTAGAAATTTAGTTGTTCGAACAACTAACTGTAAGACCATAACGAAAACCGACGGACATCCTACACCGTATATGTCTGTTCATCTA
>NC_068985.1:45799299-45801230 GCF_001194135.2 Octopus bimaculoides
AACCAGCGACGGTAGACGACGAGTCAATGTTTGAATTAGGGGGCGTGTCTGATTACATGAATTACATGAATGGGTGAGGTGGGAAAGGGGGGGAAGATATGTGATGAATATAGTGGGAGAAACGGGGAGGGGGTCACTCGGGCGGTGGAGATCGTGGTGGTAGATGGTTGTGTTTGTGCTGGTGGTATTTGTGTTGGAAATGGTAGTGGTGTGGCGGGGATGATAAAAATGATGATGATGATGATGATGATGATGGGGGAGTATTAGTGATAATGTCGATGATGATGGTGGTGCTTGTGATGATGATGTTGTTGATAATAAGGATGATGATGACAGTGGTGGTGGTGGTGGTGGTAGTGGTGGCGGTAGTGGTATTGATGACGATGAGGATGATGATGATAATGATGATGATGATGATGATGATGATGATGTTGATGGGTGGTGCTTGTGATGATGATTGATGATGATGATGATGATGATGATTATGATGATGGCGATGATAATGGTGGTGCTTGTGATGATGATGGTGGTGGTGGTCGTGGTAGTGATTGTGGTAATGATGATGATGATGATGATGATGATGATGATGATGATGATGATAACGACGATGACGACGGTGGTGGTGGTGGTGGTTTTTGTGGCGGTTACTGTTAGTGGTGGTGAAAGTTAGGTGGGAATGGGGTGAAATTGTTTAGGAAGGGCTCCCCTGTCACATCACACCTGTCAAGTGTCCAAAGAGACCAAACGAAACATTCCTTTTTTACACGATATTCCCACTGTCTACCTCATCATGATCACGTTGTCCCGCTTTATCCAACCATCTCTCTTGAATAATTCCTCTCACTACCACCAACCATCACTATTGCTTCAACACCATCACCACATCACAAACATCAACCCCAATATCACCATCGCCAATGCTACTACCATCAACACTACCAACGGCAATATCGCAACTAATGGTACCCTCACCACTACCACCACCACCGGTACCACCTTTATCACTATCAGCGCCGCCACCATAACCACAACCATCATCATCACCATCATTATCATCACCCCCACCATCACCACTACCATCACCACCACCACCACCATCACCATCGTCATCATCATCATCACCATCATTATCACCATCATCACCACCTTTATCACTATCAGCGCCGCCACCATAACCACAACCATCATCATCACCATCACTATCATCACCTCCACCATCACCACTACCATCACCACCACCACTACCATCACCATCGTCATCATCATCATCACCATCATTATCACCATCATCATCATCATCATCGCCATCTTGATTTCACTTTCTCCGGTTAATTCTTGACATTCTGTTGTCAAGTGTCTCACAAGGTCTTCTTCCATGAATACTCAACATCCCAGTACCAGTTTCAAAATCCTCGCTCTCCCCAATAGAGCAGTTTTATGAGCATGTTCTGCCCTCATCGTCAATCCGGATTTCTCCAACGAATTCTTTGAAAACCTGGTCGCTAATGCTCCCACTGTTTCTACAACTACTAGAATGACAGTTACTTTCCTTAATACCCACATTCGTACAATCTCATATTTTAGTGGTTCGTACTTCTCAATCTTTTCCAGTTCTTTGTCATCTACTCGTGCATCTCCAAATATGGCAATATCTATGATCTTGGTTTGTCTCTTCATTTTGTCAGCTACAACAATGTCTGGTCTCCGAGCATCAACCACCGAATCACATCGGATTGTAAAATCCCACAAGATCTTGCACTCATAATTCTCAGTGAAGCGTTTTGATTTATACTCGTACCATTCAAGATCGTACTTCTCACAAATATTATTATTATTATTATTATTATTATTATTATTATTATTATTATTATTATTATTATTATTATTATTATTATTATTATTATTATTATTTCTATTGTTGTTGTTGTTAA
>NC_068985.1:45802060-45802993 GCF_001194135.2 Octopus bimaculoides
TATATATATATATATATATATATATAGATAGATAGATAGATAGATAGATAGATAGATAGATAGATAGATAGATGTTCATACATATATTTATACACGTGTGTGTGTGTGTGTGTGTGTGTGTGAGTATATATCAAAATAACAGTGAAAACCTGAGAGACAATTAACGTTAAAAGGAAAAGAGCAGAAGAACAGACGTGAATAAATTTAATTCGTCACGCAAGTTTTTCTGTAGTCATTAGGATTTTGGAATAGGAAAAACTTGGTATCGTTCGTCTGGGAAGCAAAATGGAGTCATGTCTCACAAATAGAAACACATGTATGCATGCATACATGTGTCTATAGATGCGTGTGTGTATGTACATATGCATGCGTGTTTGTATATTTTAATGTAGGTAATATAATAATATATTAGATAAGCTGTTAGTATGATGGGGGGGGGGGAGCTATTATAAATTTGAACAGCACCTCCCACTGAGAATCTAACTACAAGATTCCACCCGTGAGTGAACATGGGACAGCATGCCAGTGTCTGGGTGGGGACTTAATTGGTCTTCGACAACACCATCATCGATCCATCCCCACTCCAACATAAGCATCACCCAGCATCAGCATCAGCATCAGCATCAACAAGACTTACCAGCGCTGCATACGCCATCAATGCAACGGTGGAAAGAGTGAGGTCAGACAGCCTTGAATTGTAAGGTGGAAGATTGGACGTTGGACTGGTTGGAGGGGGGCGGTTGTTGCTATGTATGGTTACAGCTGACTGAACACATGGTTGCAGCGAACAGAATCTGCTATACGGAACAATGAACATTCATATACAAATGTAGGTGCGATTGGATTGTCTTAATTACGATCTTTCTACCTACTTATCTCAATCTATCTATCTATCTATCTATCTATTATATATATATATATATATATATATAT
>NC_068985.1:45803855-45804780 GCF_001194135.2 Octopus bimaculoides
TATATATATATATATATATATATATGTATGTATGTATTTATACATAAAATGTTGATGACCATGTGTATTAAGGGGGAATGATTGTGTGTCTGTATAGTAAACAGCTTTCCATATCATTTGTTCGCTAAGTCAATCGTAACATTAGACAAACTACGACCCATGCGTGTTTCACACACGCATGCGCACAATACATAAAGGGTCACGGTTTTACGCTATACATGCTCTATTTGCAGGCGTCCAACTCTTCGTACAATAGGCATAGACGCATACATATACATAAATTATACACACACATGCACATATATATATACACGTATATATGTGTGTGTAGATGCTTATAATAATATATGTATACACATACATGTATGCATATGTATTCGTAGGCATGGTTGTGTGGTTCAGACATTGGCTTCGCAACCAAATAGATCCGTGTTGGATCCCACTGCGAGGCACCTTGGAAAATTGTCTTCTGCCAAAGCTTTGTGTTGATGAAAACTTTGTGAGTGGTATTTGCTAAGCAGAAACTGTGTATTCGCCCATCACACACACACACTCACACACACACACACACACACACACACACATATATATAACTTTTATAAGTAATATTCTAAAAGAATATGTAACTGAACTTATATTGAGTGCTCTATTATTTTGAGCAAATAAATATATATATATGTATTTTTATATTATTAATAAATTCATAAACTTATCAATAATATTACCAATGTCATATTGGATATATATCTTTCGAAATATTAAATATTGATTTCCTGAGAATATTATTGATAAGTTAATCAATTTATTAATAATATAAAAAAACATATATATATATATATATATATATATATATGGCAATGCGGTATCATAAAGCAAAAATATAATCGTCACTAAATGCGTCTAAGGGTGTCAAGACACCTACATT
>NC_068985.1:45804968-45807749 GCF_001194135.2 Octopus bimaculoides
GAAACGTCAAAGACTTTCCGTATTCCCGAGCGTCATACTAATATATACTTTTGTTATTTACACCACCTGTCCTCGTCTGTTGTTATTATTTGTATATTCTCCCATATATATATATATATATATATAGATATATATATATAAGGATACTTTTCGTAAGGAGATAAAAATAAACCAAGGCTGTGTATAATATAGAACATTCATAAATAGGTCTTACCGCTGTTTCCAGGATATTTATTATATCCCTTCATCGGGACGGTGTGAGAGGATGATTAAGCAATAGTTAGTTTAGATAAGATAGGAAATAGAGAGTGAATGTAGGGATAATGTATTTGTAAATCCATTGTTTAGGCAGAATGGTATACATATAAGATTCCAATACCTTGTGAGTAAAATCCACTAGTTCTTAAGATTGGTCATTGCCTTTGTAAATCCGGGTAAATTGGGGATCCACGGCAATAAATCGGTTATACGTCCATAATACATAAAATATTTTATTTTTATACAAGTCCTAATAATATTTAATTATAAATGTACAATGAGATTTTTTAAACATCGAATGGCTACGAGGGTCCATCCAAGTAAAATAGGAATCAAAGGAGTCCATAAGTAAAAAAAAATGGTTGATAACCCCTGGTTAAGAGTATGCGGTGGTATATAGTTCATATATATTCTTCGATTTGTCTGCAAATATGTAGACGTTGGGATTCTTTAAAGGTTGTATGTAGTTACGTGCAGTGTTTCTTCAGAAGTCTGTGTTTTGTCGAAATTTTATTTTATTTTTTTTATTAGTTTGATGATATCGGATTCAGAATTTTCCGGTATCAATAAATTAAGTAGCAACCATGTATTGCTGAGGACGATATCCGCTTTCCTTTTCTAAATGTGTGACCTTGTCTTGTATCTGGAAGGCAGAGTTATAGACACGGTCAAAGATCGAACTGAGTCTTCTTCCTCTTTGGTGGTATTTCTATTTGATGGGTCAACTTAGAGATAAAGAAAGACATACATACAGACAGAGACAGATTGTGTGTATGTGCGTATGAGAGAGAGAGAAAGAGTGACAAAGATTATTGTTGTTGTTGTTGTTGTTGTTGGTACTCCGTCGTTTACGATGTCGAGGGTTCCAGTTGATACGATCAACGGAACAGCCTGCTTAGTGAAATTAACGTGCAAGTGGATGAGCACTCCACAGACACGTGTACCCTTAATGTAGTTCTCGGGGACATTCAACGTGACACAGTGTGACAAGGCTGGCCCTTTGAATTACAGGCACAACAGAAACAGGAAGTAAGAGTGAGAGAAAGTTATGGTAGAAGAGTACAGCAGGGTTCGCCACCATCCCCTGCCGGAGCCTCGTGGAGCTTTAGGTGTTTTCGCTCAATAAACATTCACAACGCCCGGTCTGGGAATCGAAACCACGATCCTATGACCGCGAGTCCGCTGCTCTAAACACTGGGCCATTGCGCCTCCACTGACAAAGATTGTATGTGTGTGTAAACAAAAGGATATGTATGTATGTGTTGCGTTGACAATAATATAGGCTGTTACAGGTAAGATATACAATCAATACTAATTTGGTCTCAGTTTACTTACTCTCGCAGGTGCGTCAATTCATTTGCTCTCCGGTAACTTGGGTTCTAACTGTATCATACCAGCCCATTACATGATGGAACAGACCGACCTCAATACTCGACCTGTTCATTATTTTATCGACTCTAGTAAAATGAGAGGTAAATTTGACCATAATACAATTTGAACTCAAAATTTAAAGTGTCAGTCTAAATACCACAAGGCATTTAAGTGGACGCTATGACGATTCCACTAACCCACCAATAACAATAAATACAAGGCCGGGAAAGGAGACAATCGATTACATCGGCCCTAGTATTTTCTCTTTTGTCTTCTTTTGTGGGGTGTGTCTTTTTCCACCCTGAAGAAAATGAAAGAGTATCGTCGACCTCAACTGGATTTGAACTTATAACGTAAACAGCCGGTACAAACACCGCAAGGTATTTGTGTCGACATTCTAGCGATTCTGCCACCCCATTGCTCCTCAGTTACAGTTCTTTAGGCTGTGAGTTCAAATCTCGCTGAAGATGATAAAATATGCACCAATCAAGGACTGAAAGAGATTAAATCGACGACACTGTGTCTCTTTTATTTTACTCATCAGTCAAAGTTAGGCAACCACGTGGTACGCGCCATCTTTATTGTTGTTGTTGTTGTTGTTTTCTTTGAAATTATTGGGTTTATTATTTATGTCATTATTGTTATTATTGATATTATTATTGTTATTGTTATTTTATTATTGTTATTATTGTTTTCGTTATTATTGCAATATTTATGCAGAAATTTCAACAAATCAACATCGCAGTTTCAACTACTCGTGGGTTTTGTTTGAAATTTTTTTAGCAGGTTTCCATAACAACAACAATAATGATGATGATGATGATGATGATGATGATGAGAATGACGACGACGATGATTTTTTTCTCAGTTTCATATTCAAAATGAGATTAAATTCTTCCACTAACACGCATACACACAAACGCACAAATCTACACACATACATGCACACGAATATACATTTAAACACACTCACATACATATAAGTACACATATATAAACCAACACATTCATACATACACACACACACACACACACACACACACACACACAGCAATATACACACACACATGACACGTTGAGACACTACTGTACACTACACTACACTATGCAACATACCATGCATACCACACATAAGATACATATTTACAACAA
>NC_068985.1:45807981-45809217 GCF_001194135.2 Octopus bimaculoides
GCTGCTGGGTTTTTGGAATAGGAAGACACTGCCTACTGGGATTTAAATGAAAAATACTGACTGTTGGGGGTCTTAATGCGGAAAGCCACTGGTTGTTGGATATTAAAAGGGAAAGCTATTGGATTGTTGGGTCTTAACCCTTTTTTTTTTCACAGCGGAAATCAGATACAGCCACTCAAAATTTCATTACCCTTAGCTACGAAAAACAGTTTTATATACTAATCTATCTTTTGTTGAGGAATGTTAAGTTTGGAATTATCTTTTTTTTGGGGGGGGGGATATAGGTGCAGGAGTGGCTGTGTGGCAAGAAGTTTGCTCCCCAGCTGCATGACTCCGGATTCAGTCCCACTGTGTGTAGCCTCAAGCCAACCAAAACCTTGTGAGATGGAAACTCAGTATACGATAGGCATACACGCAAACATATGTATACATTATACACACACATGCACATATATACATATGTACACATATGTGTGTATGTGTCTAAACGGAAACTAAAAGAAGCCCGTAGTAGATTAAAGTAAAAAATGCAAAAGCAAAACATTTAGCATCACTCGAAAAAGACATTTAATTCAGATAGAGAATATAAATGTGTGCGCGCGTGTGTGCGTGCGTGTGTGTGACCAGCGTTTGACAACCGGTCTGTTGGTGTGTTTACGTCCCTGTGACTTAGCGGTTGGGCGGAAAATACTTATAGAATAAGTACCAGGCTTAAAAAAAGAAAATAAGTACAGGGGCGGATTAGTTTTTCAAGACGGTGCTCCAGCATAGCCGCAGTCTAATGACTGAAACAAGTAAAACAAATAAAAGATAAAAGGTCTGTCAAATTTTCTGCGGCAACGTGTCTTGCAGAAAATACCAATTCTATTTCTTGGTCGACATTTAACATCGTTATTGAAATAAAGGCGGCGTGCTGGCAGAATCGTTAGCACACCGGACAAATGATTAGTGTCATTTCGTTCGTCTTTACGTTCTGAGTTCAAATTCCGCCGAGGTCAACTTTGCCTTTCATCGATTAAATAAGTTACCAGTTACGCACTGCAGTCGATGTAATCAGCTATCCCCCTCCCGCAAACTTCAGGCCTTGTGCCTAGAGTAGAAAGGATTATTAAAATAACCATAAAATTTAATTCTGCAGTTACGAGTTAACTTCCGCCATACCTACATACACATATATACATAAACACACATATTATATATATATATATATATATATATATATATATATATATATAT
>NC_068985.1:45809624-45816166 GCF_001194135.2 Octopus bimaculoides
AGGACTTTTTTTTCTTCTCAGAATAACTATAGTTATATAGAGTAAAGATTATTTGTCAACATAATCAGTGATTGTGTGTCACTTTGAAAAGTATATATTTCGAACAAGAGTTTAGTGGCGTCATCTCTAGCCAAGCAGTTATTCTGTGCTGAAGAAGAGAAATAGCCCAGAAAGCATTGGCACGAAGCTATTTCTTTGAGCTGGATGGGGACTCTAAACTCCCTTGTTCGAAAATATAAAGAAGCAGATAGTGTGTCGTATAGCCAGCTGGAGTCTATGTTTCCTGGGGCTAAATAACAGTAATAATCGTCCTAACCAGGACTGCCACATTATGTTGGCAAAATAATCTTTACTCTAGAGCACTGTTATCATTATATATTATTTATATGATAATATATACTCCATTTAAAGCGACTAAACCTAAACAATTGACTAAAAAAAGATGAGCTGAACTACTGGGAACTGAACACGACACCAATGCTTACACGGCTCCGTACGCAGCCACATAGCCCACCCATCAATTTCAATCAATTTTAATGTATAGATAAATCTAGTCTAGTATATTTATTTATAAATTTGTATATATATACACACACACACACACGCGCGCATGAATATTCATCGTCTGAAAATGTTCAGGCCTTGCTTTCTCTATTTACATGTATATGTGTATATATATTTTGTATTTCTAACCCAAACAGTTTTCTCTCTCTCTCTCTCTCTCTCTCTCTCTCTCTCTCTCTCTCTCTCTCTCTCTCTCTCTCTCTCTCTCTCTCCTCTACATACACACACATACACGCTTATATATAAAGAGAATGAGAGTAATTGCTATAAATCCAATTCAAACCAATAAAATAAATAACGATTATAAATACAATAATTGCTATCAGCCATTTTGTGCGGCTATCGCATAACGGTCTATAAAAGTACTTTACAAATTTGGTATCATTCTTCCGCGTGTCTCTTAGTAAACCTCAGATGACTTATTCAATAAAAACGGTCATCAGTGTGATTAAAGCTTGTATTAGTTACTAACCAACTTTGCCGGTCACTAACGAAAGTGCCTTTTCAGCATCAGTCCAAAAGCAAACATTTCGTCTGTCACTAACAACGTCTGACACTGTTTACAGATGAGACCAATATTTATTCAACAGACCACACATGTTGACATAGCCAAACTAAATTTCTCAGTCACTGAAACAACGACAAAACGCGTACACACAAACACGCACGCACGCACGCACGCACGTACATTTTTTTGTCGACTGATTTTTACGTAGTTCTTGTTATTACTACAGTTGACCTTTTATTCTATCTCCTTGTTGCTACTGTTGTTGTTGATTTTTTTTATTCTTCCTTTTCTTCATTATACTTCATGTCCACTTTTCTTTTACTTTCGCGTTTTCTTCCATTTTCTCTTTCCTTATTGCTTTATTGCCCACAAGGGGCTAAACACAGAGGGGACAAACAAGGACAGACAAAGGGATTCAGTCGATTACATCGATCCCCAGTGCGTAACTGGTACTTAATTTATCGACCCCGAAAGGATGAAAGGCAAAGTCAACCTCGGCGGCATTTGAACTCAGAACGTAACGGCAGACGAAATACACGCTAACGTTTCTGCCAGCTCGCCACCTTTTTCTCTTTCCAACTTCATTCTTACTTCTTTCTTCGTTTTCATCTTCTACAGCTTTTCACTTCTTCTTCCTTTTCTTCATCTACTTATTCTCCAGTCTCCATTCTCTTTCTCATTTTCTTCTATTATTCA
The DNA here is from genome assembly GCF_001194135.2 of Octopus bimaculoides. NCBI lineage: Eukaryota > Metazoa > Mollusca > Cephalopoda > Octopoda > Octopodidae > Octopus > Octopus bimaculoides. The sequence continues at coordinate 45,811,393 of NC_068985.1, forward strand.
ATCTACCTTTTTCTCTTTTTCTCTTTCCTTCTTTATTCTTACCTCTCCTTCGTCTTCTGCCTTTTTCTCTTTCTCCTTATCTTCTTGTCTTTCTCCTTATCTTCTTCTCCTCTCCCATCCTTCACCCCCACCTCCCTCACTCTTACTTTCTCCATCTTTCTTCTTATTCCCATTAATCACTTCTTTCATTTTCTTCCCTCCCCACCTACCATCTGCTTTTGTCTTCTGTTACGAGTCTTCTCATTTATCCAAATTTCTTCTTCTTCTTCTTCTTCTTCTTCTTCTTCTTCTTCTTCTTCTTCTTCTTCTTCTCCTCCTCCTCCTCCTTCTATTTCTTCTTCTTCGTCCTTCTACACACTCCTCTTATTTTCCTCCTCCTCCTACCCTCCTTCCTCTCCTCTTCGTTCTTTTCTACTTCCTCCTCCTCCTCCTACGTATTCCTCCCCCTTCTTTTCTTCCACCTCCACCTTTTCCTTCATTTTCTTCTTTTCTACATATTTCCCTTCATCTTTTCTCCTCCGTCCCCTCTTCCTTCTCTTCTTTTCTTCTCTCTTATTTCTTTTCACCGTTCTCTTCTTTATTTTCTTTGTCTACTTTTCTCTTCTTGACGTTGTTGTTGTTCTTGATGATGACAGTGATGGTGATGGTGACAATGTTTTCGTTGTTATTACCATTGCCGAAGGCAGCGAGTCGGCAGAATCGTTGGCACGCCGGGCGAAATGCTTAGCGGTATTTCGTCTACCGTTACGTTCTGAGTTCAAATTCCGCCGAGGTCGACTTTGCCTTTCATCCCTTTCGGGGTCGATAAATTAAGTACCAGTTACGCACTGGGGTCGATGTAATCAACTTAATCCCTTTGTCTGTTCTTGTTTGTCCCCTCTATGTTTAGCCCCTTGTGGGCAATAAAGAAATAAGAATCGTTAGTACGCCGGGCGAAATGCTTAGCGGAATTTCGTCTGCCGCTACGTTTTGAGTTCAAATTCTGCCGAGGTCGACTTTGTCTTTCATCCTTTCGGGGTCGATAAATTAAATATCTGTTACGTACTGGAGTCGATCTGATCGACTAGCCCCGTCCCCCAAAATTTCAGGCCTTGTGCCTTTAGCAGAAAAGATTATTACTATTGTCGAAAAAGTTGGCGAACTAGCAGAATCGTTGGCACGCCAGGTAAACATGCTTTGCAGTGTTTCGTATTCCTTTATGTTGAGGTCGACTTTACCTTTTATCTTTTGTGGGTCGATAAAATAAGTACTAGCTGAGCACTGGGGCTGATCTAATCGACTTATCCCTCCCGCAAAATTACTGAGTTTGAGCCAAAATTTGCTGCTGTCGACTATGGTAATTAGTTAGCCGTAACCGCTAGCCAACTATAATTACTGGTCGTCGAACCATTGGTCAGTTGTTTCAATTTGTCATCTACAACCTGTAGCCAACTAAAGTTTTTAATCTTTTAGTATTTAAACTGGCCATATTCAGCCCAAATATTCTACCTGCATTATGTTCAAACTCTCACGCCATCCCTATTCTATAATTCTAAAAATTAACAAATACCTCATGAAAATTTCAAAGCTAACAAAGGTAATACATAATTAATTCGAAACAATGTGAATAAATTAAGTATTACTTCTGACAGAATAATTTGGACACTAAAGGGCTAGAAGGATTTCTAAAAGAATTTGAACGCTTCGACTGCGTTCTGTGCGCTTGCCCTTAGTCTTCGAGAAAAGAGAGACAGATAGACAGAGAGAGACAGAGAGAGAGACACACAGAGAAAGACAGAGTGAGAGCGAGAGAGAGAGAGAGAGAGGGGCAGGGAGGGAAGGAATGGTATGGCTATTTTGATTGTTAACTAGTGTGGGACTGAAGCGTAGGAGTCATGTGGGTAGGTGAGGGTAGGGGCAGAGCGGGTATAATCATTGGTTCCCATTATAAATCACATTTTTTTTTAATGACTGCATTTTTTTTCCATATTTAATAGTTATATGAACGAGAGACATCGGTTGCATGTAATAATAATAATAATAATAATAATAATAATAATAATAATAATAATAATAATAATAATAATAATAATAATAATAATAATAATAACAATCCTTTCTATTATAGGCACAGGGCCTGGAATTTATGGGGAGGGGGACCAGTCAATTACATCGACCCCAGTGAGTAACTGGTACTTATTCATCGACCCCGAAAGGATGAAAGCCAGAGTTAGCATCGGTAGAATTTGAACTCAGAGCATAAAGACGAACGAAATCATTTTGCCCCGCATGCTGGCGGTTCTGCCAGCATGCCGCCTTAACAACAACAACAACAACAATGATGATAATAATAATGGTTTCAAATTTTGGCACAAAGCCAGTAAGTTCGTGGAGAAGGGCTAATAATAATGTAGTAACTATTTTATTAGTAGCTAAATTGTCAGGACTGAAAAGAAATTGCTATTGTGGTAGCTTTTGGTTGCTATGGTGACGTCGCCAGAATGAAAACTGACCCCTGTAATTATAGACTCACTGGTCACTACATGTCAAAATCCGTCTGTTTGTGTGTCTGTACATTACAGTGTGTATAAGTGTGCGTGGTTGCGTTTTGTATATTTGTATGAGTAAGCGTTTGTGTTTGCGCTTATTTGAATTATATTGCGTGAAGCAGACAATATAACAACGGCGACAACGACGGTATAACTACAATAAGAACAATGGTTTCTAACCTTTATAACAATGCCACATATTTAAGAGTAGAACGAATTCGTTCAAACTGACCCCTCTACTTAAAGGGAGTGAAGTCACATAAACTGATCTCCATACTTAAGGGAGTGGTGTACAGTCAATTATTGCGACCCACAGCTTTACTTATCCTTAAACTATCGACCTTCGGACAGAAGGAGAGCTGACCCTTGTGAAGTTTAAATTAAGGGGAGGAGGGAAAAGCGAAGGTTTGATTAAGAGGTTTACGAAGTTCCTTTCGTAAGTGTATGGATCCGAGATCGGTCTTACTCTGTGGGACTTTGGCCTTACTCTGTGGGACTTTGGCCAAGTGTCTGCTACTATACGAGAAGGCACTGAAAAGTTTCTAGCTTTGGGTAAAAGAAAATACAAGAAGCTCAGTTAATTATGATTTTATTCAATATATTCTCCTCTCAGATTCACACACTTATTGCCGCGGCCCCTCAGTTTTTTTGGGGTTTTTTAAGTCCTGTAAAAGAACTTTAGCTTCCAACAAGGCATTTTGGAAAACTTTTGAAGTGAGGAACTTTTCAGCACCTTCTCTTGTGTGTGTGTGTGTGGTGAGTGCGTACGTGCGTGCGTGTGTGTGCACGCGCGCATGTGTGTGTATATGTGTGGTATGTGTGTGTCTATGTGTGTGTGTGTGTGCTGAAAAGTTCCTGGTTTTGAGTAAACACAGGAAGATCAGTTAATTATGATTTTATTCAACATATACCCCTTCACAGATTCACACACATATTGCAGCGGTCCTTAAATCTTTTTTAAGCCCTCCTTTACTCTTTTACTTGTTTCAGTCATTTGACTGCGGCCATGCTGGAGCACCGCCTTTAGTCGAGCAAATCGACCCCAGGACTTACTCTTTGTAAGCCTAGTACTTATTCTATCGGTTTCTTTTGCCGAATCGTTAAGTTACGGGGACGTAAACACACCAGCATTGGTTGTCAAGCGATGTTGGGGGGACAAACACACACACACACATATATATATACATATACATATATACGACGGGCTTCTTTCAGTTTCCATCTACCAAATCCACTCACAAAGCTTTGGTCGACCCGAGACTATAATAGAAGGCACTTGGCCAAGGTGCCACGCTGTGGGACTGAACCCGGAACTATGTGGTTGGTAAGCAAGCTACTTACCACACAGCCACTCCTGCGCCTATAACTTACCACACAGCCACTCCTGCGCCTATAAAAGAACTCGGAAGGTTGGGCTCCCAGCCAGGCCTTTCGCGACACCCTTAAAGCTCCTTGTAATCAATGCCATGTGAACAAAACTTGGTACAGGAGAGCAGGCCAGTGCATAGCATATACGACGGGCTTTCAATTCATACGGCATGGGTCGATCCGAATCTCTAGAAGTTAAATACTCTCCTTAAGCGCCACGGAGCGGGACCAAAACTTCAGTCATGTGGTTTCGAAGTGAAATTCTTAACCAACAACCAATGTCTATAATGTATGTGTCTTTTACCATTTACTCATTTCACTCATTGGACTGCGACCATACTGGAGCACCGGTTTGAAAGATTTAGTCAAATGGATCATAGTAGCTTGGTTTTGTTATTTTGTTTTGTTTATTTCTCTTCTTTTTTGAAAGTTTGGTTCTTATTTTACTGATTACTTTTTGCCGAACCGCTACATTACGGGAACGTAAACACACTAACACAGGTTGTCAAGCGGTAGTGGAGGATAAACACAAACACAAAGTCACAAACACACGCACACACATAAATGTATGTATGTATGTATGTATGTATGTATGTATGTATGTAAGAAACACGAGTCGGACTAGAATCTAACGTGAATTTCATGAGAATAACACTGATAAACAAGTTTGGAAGATGCATAATTCTCCATTCTTTTTTATAATGTGTGTGTGAGTGTGTGTGTGTGTGTGTGTGTGTGTGTGTGTGTGTGGTAAGGTGTTTGTTTTAGTGTGTATGTGTTTAGATGTTTGTTTTAGTGTGTGCGTGTGAGAAAGTGAGAGAGATAGACAAACAGACAGAGGGAGGAGGAGGGTTAGAGAAAGATAAATATGTTATATG
>NC_068985.1:45816994-45818611 GCF_001194135.2 Octopus bimaculoides
GTGTGTGTGTGTGTGTGTCTTTGTGTTTGTACTTGTCTCTCACCAACGATGTTGGTGTCATTATGTCCCCCGTAACGTAGAGGTTCGGTAAAGAGATCGATAGAATAAGTATTAGGCTTTAAAAAATATGTCCTGGAATCGCTTTGTTCGACTACAAAATCCTTCAAGGTTTTGTCCCCCAGCAAGTATATAGCAGCTGCATTTGGTATTGTCTTATGGAAGCGTCAAACATGAAGACGATGAATACAATATTGTTTAATGTAGCGGCTGCATGTGATATTGTTTGATGAAAGCATCAAACACGAAGATGATGGATACAATATTGTTTGATGGAAACAGTAAGTACTTGCATATAGTGGCCACATATGATATTGTCTGATGGAAGCGTCAAACATGAAGATGATAGACACAATATTGTTTGATGGAAGGCTACACGTAATATTGTTTGTTGTAGATGAATGCTATAGACACAATACTGTTTGATGGCGGCAGTGATTATATAGAGGCCGCACAAAATATTGTTCGATGGCGGCATCAAACGTGAAGACGATACACACAATTGTGTTTGACGGAAAGAGCAAGTATATAGATTTAATATAAACCTTTCTCTTCATATGATGTAACAGCCATCGGCGACTTTTCACCGCTGTTCTCAGCTCTGGATTTCTTTTCTGCTGCTCTCTAGTTTGATCGCTGCTTTATCAACTTTTTCTCTATATCTTTGCAGGCTTCCTTTCGGAGTTTGTTGCATCTAGTCATATATTTTCCCTAGGGAAAAGCCTTTCTCTCCCTTGTTTCGTTGGTTTTGAATTGTCATCGGTGCTTCCGTAACTTTTCATCTTTTTAAATCGGGTTGTTGGCCCTACACAAACCCATTTTAACTTTAGGAAATGACGTTTCATATTAGTCTGGGAATTTGTCCATTTAACATTCCACGGGCATAGATCTCAAGATTATTTGTCTGATGGATGCAACAAACATGAATATTATAAGAGCAATAGTGTCGTCTGATTGAAACAGCAAGTATTCATAGTGATATAGTCAGATATTTTAAGTAATTTTAATGACAGTGACTTCGAAGTTTCGGTGGACATATCTACACACATCTTTCACAGACACACACGTACTCAGATGGATACATATCTATACATGATTACACACTAGTGCATACATACACACACGCACGCGCATACACACACACATACAGACACACGCACACGCACACACATGTATAGTGAGGAGATAATGTAATGTATGCATGCATAGATGCATGCTTATATACACATGGTAGTATTAGTCAACCAGCATCTGCTAAAACAACAGCAGCAACAATAAGAAGTGCATGAAAGTATTTTTATCAGGCTCACTTACTAACTCTGTCACCCACTGCATTGATAATAAGGATAATAATAATAATAATAATAATAATAATAATAATAATAATAATAATAATAATGATAATAATAATAATAATAATAATAATAATAATAATAATAATAATGATAATAATGATAATAATAATAATAATAATAATAATGTTAATAATAATAATAATAATAATAATAATAATAATAATAATAATAATAATGATAATAATAATAATAATAATTTAATGAA
>NC_068985.1:45819264-45824278 GCF_001194135.2 Octopus bimaculoides
TGTGTGTGTGTGTGTGTGTGTGTGTGTGTGTGTGTGTGTGTGTGTGTGTGTGTGTGTGTGTGTGTGTATGTATGTATGTATGTATGTATGCATAAAACACTAACAACGATAATACCAGCAGGCGTATACACAGTGAAAGAGACATGTATGTACGTGAAGTTGTCTTGGCTGGCTGCCTAGTTGGAATGGAAATATGTGGAGATGCAGAGATGCAGAGATGCAAAGATGCTGAAACGTGGAGACGCACGATAGATAAGCGAGAGAATGGTTATCAGGTCAGATGTTGGGTAGGGTTAGGGGCTTCTTTTACCGGCTTCCCTACCCTTTAAAAAACAATAATAATAAAATGAAATAAAAAATACGGTCGGGTAAAATAAGCAAAATAAGTTTAAGAAAAAAAATAGAAATAGAAATAGAAAGAAAAGAAGATGGAAGCTATGTCAATGTTTACAAGGGATTATGAAGTGGCAGCTCTGTTGTAATTATATAAACATTTCTAAGCATGTCTGCAAAGCAAGGATTGATCCTGGTTGGTCATTGGGAGTCACATTTTGCTTTGTTTATCGGAACAGCAAACCAACGAGCGACCTCGACAGAGGCAAACACACACACACACAGTGACATGCCTGTGTGCACACGTACAGACGTACACATACACACTCACACACATACTCACATGCAAGCATGCTTAGACATGAAATACAGGTTAGTAAATATACACCAAAAAAAAAGTTGTATTTGTATAAATACTAGATGTATGCATGCTTTTATTCATGCTTTTATGCATGCATACGTGTGTGTGTGTGCGTGTATTTATATATTCATATATGTATGTATGTATGTATGTATGTATGTATGTATGTATGCATGTATGTATAAATATATATTATATATATCCTTCTCTTTCTTTCTCTCCCCACCTCTCTCGCTCTCTATCTATCTCTCAGTGAAGCTACATTAGTTATTCGAGGACCACGAGTTTCGCGTAAAAATCTTACGAGACCTAAGTTATGCACTTATCTTCACTAATCTACATGTACACCCACATTCATTTATACATACATACATATGCACACACACACACACACACACATTTATACACACACAGATATACATATACACATGCATAAGAAACAGAAAGCTCGAATGATACAAGCATGCTTATATGTATGTATTTACAGAGATACGTAACACAGAACACATATATACGTACATACACACACGCACATACACTGACATACATGCATGCATATACACATATACATACAGTGCTGTCTTAAGGCATAGACACTCTAAGCAGTTGCCCAGGGGCCTAGTGAGTCTAGGGGCCCAATTCTGATCTTTGTATGTTGTGGCTTGATGTCAACAAATTGATACTATAGGGCTCAGTGTATTGATTAACCCGGGGGCCCATAATGCTGCTAAGACGGCCCTACATACATACATACATACATACATACATACATACACACACACACACATACATACATACATACATACATACATACATACATACATACATACATACATGATGGCTGTCTACTCATTAGACGAGCTTGACTATCGTCGACAAATGTTAGTAATGCCCGTGCAAGTGTTTTAAACAGAGTACGGCTAGCACAACACCACAAAGACACTCACTAGCAATATTAAGAAGCCCAGAGGCAAACAAAGTTCAGTTGAGCAGCAGGTTTTATGTACGAGTTAGCCTTCTCTTAGAAGAAGGGTCGGCGAACCGGGGTAAATTAACTTAAGTGGAGTTAAAATGAAAATCTTGAGAGTAATGAGTACTCGTTAGGCATACGTAACATCATATTTAAAAAACGTGTTCCTTGTTACGTCAGAAAGTCTTCTTCTGACAACACTGCATATGTCCAATGTAACGGATGTGTTTAGGAGACGGCACGCCATTTTGAACTACAAATAATTTGGTTGCTAAGGTGTTGTCAAGTGACTAAACATATTATTTGTCAGTTGTCTATTACCCGCCTTAACCTTATTTTTTGACACACGTGTTTTTGCTTTGTTTAAGTATATTTAAGTAGTTATTCAATTCAATCCTTTAGCAAAATTGATTGGCCCTCGAAAACTGTATCCAAATTGCTCTGGCATAGATGCCCCAATTCTGATGTAATTGGAACTAAAAGGAAACATCATTTTTTCCAAAACCTGAAGTGAAAGAGTTTACAGAAAAATCCTTTTGTTTCATAATGAGGATATTAATTTATTTTATCGCATTTGTTTTATACTTTTTATATTTATAATTATATTCTCCATATAAATAAATTCAATAAAACGTTTGAATTCAAAGAATCTATGATTTTCTTCTTTTCAAAGCAAGGGGGTAACGTCGGAGTGAATAACTATATTTTGGAGTAACTTGTTAAAAAAAGCTCCCCGACCGCTGTCCTAGAAGAATGCCTTGACAAAGATCAAGAGTCCCTCATTCCCAGTGGACTTGCTGCAACTTCCCTTGAACACTAACCCAGTATTTCTACGCCCCGGCGTACGTACATGCATACATACAAGTCCAAGGAAAAGAAAACATTTATGATGAAAGCATGCGGAAGTTACAGCTCTTGTACCTTACTATAAGTTCTTTGGGTTATGTATCAATAAATTTGCGCAAAAAACTAGAAATGTTTGGTTTCATGGAGAAAGAGCAAAAGAAACTGACGCGTATTTTCCAAATCCAATCTATTAGTGAGTGGCACAGTGAAGATCTGTAAGATATTCCAAAGATTCTCCATCTGAAATTTTTATGTGAAAGATGCACACACTTGGATGTGTGCATCGACAGTTCAACCAACACACCAACTCAACCACTGTCGCTCTGTTAGCGACCGGCTCAAACTCTTTTAAGAAGAACCTAAATCAAACTCAAAGAAAAATGATACATGTATACATGCATTCATACATACGTACATTCAGATATGAGCTGCTAAACAACAACATAGCAGCAATGCTAAATACATCGACCAAAAACTCTAAATTAAAGGTGCAGACATCTTGGGGATGAACTCCTCAACAGGTACTCTTATGATACTCCAGAATGATTGGTCTAGCGTACTTCAATTAGGACAGAGAAGAGAAACCCTCTGCATATCACATATCGAATGTTCTGTTTTTGATACCTAGAAGCAGCGGGTAGCGAGAAAATACGTAATGCTCCAGAAGGTAGCTGCAAAATGCCTAATGAATAAAAGTAACAGTACGGAAGTCAGATGTAGACACTCAAAATTTCATTACTTTCAACTACTAAAAGGAATTATTATATACCAATCTATCTTTTGTTGATGAATGTTATGTTTGAAGTCATTTACTATTGAGACATGTCAAGTTTATTGAGGCGACGTAACATGCAAAAAATACCAAGTTTATTTGTTGGTAAATATTTAACACCATTACTGCAATCACCATAACATTCTATTTCGGGGTTAAAGGGTTAAACTTCCTATAATGTAACCCTAAACATTGGTTTCAAATTTTGGCCCAAGGCCAGCAAGTTCGGGGGAAGTCGTAAGTCGATCACATCGACCCAGTGCTCAACTGGTATTTATTTTATCGACCCCGAAAGGATGAAAGGCAAAGTCAACCTTAGTGGAATTTGAACTCAAGAACGTAAAGACGGACGAAATGCCGCTAAGTATTTTGTCTGGCATGCTAATGGTTCTACCAGCACACCGCCTTAGTAGTAATAATAATAATGATAATAATAATAATAATAATAATAATAATAATAATAATAATGTTTTCAAATTTTGGCACAAGGCCAGCAAGTTCGGAGGAAAGGGCAAATCAATTACATCGACCTCTGTGCTCAACTGGTACTTATTTTATTGACCCCGAAAGGGAAGAAAGATGAAGTCAACTTTGGCGGAATTTGACCTCAGATCGTAAAGACGGACGAAACGCCGCTAAGCATTTTGCCCGGCGTAGTAACGATTCTGCCAGCTCGCCAAGTTATGTAACCCTAAATATTGATAAAACCTGATTTCTGTGAAAGATATATAATGTGATCGGCACCTGACCAAAGATGTTATCAAGATGTTACCCTTCAATGTGGTAGGATACAAAGTGGTATCAAAAAGATGTCACTCAGCACACTGCCTCATGAGAGTCACTGCCATCTCTCACTTCGCACGCAACCGTGTGCTGGAATCTGTTGGCGCGCTACAGAACTAGACCGGGAACTTTTTGATACCACCTCGTGAAGTGCCAACCACAGGAAAGAATTGACAGGTGGATTAATATAGGAAGTATTTGTATTGTTGAAGACAACAAGCCAAATAATATTGGTGGAATATTACCATCAAAATTTCCATCAAATGTTAAAACTCCAGCATAATTGTTTCAGAAAGTAAGAAATGAGAATCTTGTCCGGATAAAAACTGTAGTTCCGGATAAAAACAGTAGTTTTCTTTATTAGAAGAGTTCAAATGATTGAAATAGAAAGATAACACATACACAAACATACAAATATGCATACATACACATATGTGTCTGTGTCTGTGTGTGCGTGCGTGCGTGCGTGCATGCATATATATATATATATATATATATATATATATGCATGCATATATATATATGTACATATATATATTTATACATATACATATATATATACACAAATACATGCATACACACATGCGTTCTCTGCGTACACTACGTACATTTATACATGCATGCATACCTATATATGTACACATACGTATACACACAAGCAAACAAACAAGCACACACATACATGCACGCTCACATACACTTAGGCATATATACATACATACATACATACAAACATGCATACAAATATGCATACAAGCATATATACATACATAAGTGCATGAATACATTCATACACACAAACGTAAGTACATACATGTATACAAACACAAGTACATGCATATATACATGCGTACGTACATACATACATACATACATACATACATACATGCATACATACATACATACATACATACATACATACATACATAAGCTTGTACGTACACAGCTA
>NC_068985.1:45825844-45828517 GCF_001194135.2 Octopus bimaculoides
GTGTGTGTGTGTGTGTGTGTGTGTGTGTGTGTGTGTGTGTGTGTGTTTGAGAGAGTCTCTGTGTGTGTAGTTGTATATTATTAACACTGTCACGTCACCAAGAATTGTGATTTTTGGGGGGTTTGTTTGTTTGTTTTTCCCTCATGGCATATTTCTATCAATAACGACGTCTTGTGAGGTCCCTACAAGAACAGCAGCAACAACAACAACAACAACAACAACAACAACACTTCTGTTTGTTTATTTTTGTGTTTTTTATCCATTTCTTCCAGTTTTCAGCTCGTTTTCATTTCCTTTTGTTTTGTTGATTGCTAACTTTTTTTTTACGTCATGTCCCAAAATGATGACGTCATTACAAACATTTCTGAATCCCACACACGCACACGCTGTCGTAGAAAGTGCATACTAACACATACATAACTACCAACATCAACCCCTCACACTCATACATACATACATACACACACACATACATACATACATACATACATACATACATACATACATACATACATGCACGCACACAAACACACATACATATTTATTCGAACACTGACCCTTTAAAATACAAATCCTTCGTTTTAATGGTTGGAATGCTTTTGATCATAGTTCTGTTCAAAAAGTACTGACTCGGGGCTAAATAATTATAGTATTAGCCAAATTTCCTTCACAAAGCTTGGGTTTACTCAAGGTTATAAACTAATCACTGGTCATTTAGCCAGTCTGTATGCACACATACGCGCGCGCTCACATTCACATCTACTGAGATGGAAGAAGAAAAGTGAGGAAAATTTTGACTTTGAATAAGTTAGGATATCCAGGAAGTTTGCAATGGTTGTCTATTTTACCAGTCACGGTGTACATTTCAAAAAATTTTAGCAGATGCTTGTTAAGCAGTTGGCATTTAATGAAGAGTTCTGATCTTATACTTAGATAATTCAAGAAATTGTGTATGTAGCGGCAGACGCAAAACCACTAAGCATTTCGCCCGTTGTGCTAATGATTCTGACATTTACTGAAGTAATACTCAGAACATAGCGCAAAATTAAAATAGAAACATCATGTACTGGCCACAAACGAAAGTATATAACAGAATAGTTATACATTTGATTGTGAGAGTTGAAATTCCATCACTAATATCTATACTAATCGCATTGACTATATCTTTAGTAAAGCATAAAAACAAATAACGTAGTCCTTTCTTTCCCAACACGAGACTATAAAGCCCTAAGAACGTTGATAAGTGATTTAGAAACATTAATGTTTCATCAGCTCTCTACAGCAGCTCTCCAAAAGGCATTTGTTATTGAGAAGACAGGCGACATTCGTATGGATGCTGATATAAAGTGTGTCAAACTGTTTTCTTATGGTTTACAATCTAAGCTATATGCTAACTCAAATGTAACTAACTTTAACAGTATTCTTATAAAAAAAAATGTATTCTTATTAAAAAATTTACATGAACCAAAATGAATTATTATATTCAACAATAGTATTAACTTTGTTTTGCACTGCTTCTTAAAATATGTGTGCGTGTGTATTCTATATGTGTGTGTGTGTGTGCGTGTGTGTGCGTGTGTGTGTGTGTGTGCGTATGTGCATGTATGCATAGATATATTTATATATATGTATATGTATGTACATACATATACATGTATACGTATATATATGTATATATATATATGTGTGTGTGTGTATGTATGTATGTATGAATGTATGTATATGCATATATACGTATATATATGTATATATACATATATATATGAATATATATATATGTATATATGTGTGTGTATGTATTTATGCAAATATATACATATTTATGAATATGTATAAATATATATATATATGTGCATATATATATATATATATATATATATATATATATATATATATATATATATATGTGTGTGTGCATATATATATACATATATATATTCGTACACAGATGTATATATTTACGTGTTTATAAGAAAACATACATTACATAATATGCATAAAGACAGACAGACAGATAGATAGATAAATACATACATATATACATGCATACATAAAGAGACAGATAAAGTGAATGCATCTACATAAGGTATTTTTACTTGTGTATCAATATGAATATATATCAATATATATAAATACACACACACACACATACACGTATACAGGCAGACACACACATACATACATGTACGTATTCACAGATATATGTCTGTCTTTCAAAATATATATGAGCATTTGTGCGTATATGCGTGTATACGCATATTGCTTGAAGTACATATGCGTTTATGCAAACGCGCACAAACAAGCATGCGCATACTCACAAGGGAGGGAGGGAGGGAGGGAGGGAGGGAGATGGAAATCCAGAAATATCCAGTTTTATGTCACGGCAAACACCTCCGGCTACCCTATCTACGATTGTGTACATATACTTGGATAATTTTTTTACTCATTATACGTATATAGACTTTTCTACGCACATACACACATAAACCCATGCATACATACACGCGCATACTATATATGCATGCATACATGCCTATTTACACACACATACACATATGCACATATATATATACAAGTAGATATATACGTGCATATATACACACACATGTTTACATACACATTATATATATATATATATATATATATATATATACACATATATACGTATGTATG
>NC_068985.1:45828527-45830951 GCF_001194135.2 Octopus bimaculoides
TATATATATATATATATATATATATATATATATATATATATTCATGCACTTTATATATGTATAACCATTCATATATATATATTATATATATATATGAAAAAATCATCACCAACAGCCAAATTGGCAACGGCTGGCATTGGCATTGAGCGAAGAAAGAAAATCCGCTAAGAACGGTAAGAGGAATTAATCAGTGTGTCTATAGCTGAGGGCGAAATTCTTGGATTTACAAATGTCTGATATAAATGGTGAAGAATAATAAGTAAATAAAAGAAATGAATAAATAACTCAAACAAAAAAATCAGAACGATGGAGCGTGATAGATGGATAGGTTGATGGTTTGGATGGATGGATGGATGGATGGATGGATGGATGGATAGATAGATAGATAGATAAACAGAGAGAGTAAGAGAGAGAGATAGACAGACAAATAGAGAGATAAGCAGACAGATACATACATGCATACATACATACATACATACGTAGAGAAACATTCTGATTGTTATATATATGTATATATATATATATATAAGCATAGAGAGACACTTGAGCAGACAGACAGACCGGCATGCAGGCAGACACATAGAGACAGAGATGTCGGTAGGTGGGGATGTAAGTAGGTAGGTAGGTAGGTAGGTAGGTACAAAGTTTGCCTCTCTGCCTTACAAGCATAGGTATGTAACTTGATAGATAACCAAATGCACACGGATACACTCACGGACGCACAAACAGATAGCTAGTTACACAGACAGACAGACAGACAGTAAGGAAGAGGGAAATGGTTAGGTAGATGTTCATTTGTCCAGAATCAAAATAAAAGTGTTATAAAGTATTACAGGTGGCGCCCGCAGCAAAATAATGCGTGTATAAGTGTGCCCATGTGCGTATGAATTATGCGTATATGTTTGCGCATGTGTTACCTCTGCTTGTCTGTATGTACTCTTTAATACGTCTATATGAACAGACAGACAGACAGACAGACAGACAGACAGACAGACAGACAGACAGACAGATAGATAGATAGATAGATAGATAGATAGATAGATAGATAGATAGATAGATAGATAGAGCATGGCTCAGTGGCTAGAGAGTCGGAATAACAATCATTAGGTAGTGAGTTCGATTTCCGGACCGGGCTGCCTGTTGTGTCCTTGAGCAAGACACTTTATTTCACGTTGATCCAGTTCACTCGGCTGTAGAAACGAGTTGCGGCGTCACTGGTGCCAAGCTGTATCGGAATTACCTTTCTCTTGGATAACATCGGTGGTGTGGAGAAGGGAGGCTGGTATGCATGGGCACCTGCTGGTCTTCCATAAACAACCTTGCTCGGACTTTACCTCGGAAGGGAACTTTCTAGGTGCAATCCCATGGTCATTCATGACCGAGGAGGGTATTTGCCCTTTATAGATATATATATATAGATATATATATATAGAGAGAGAGAGAGAGAGAGAGAGAGAGAGAGAGAGAGAGAGAGAGAGAGAGAGACACTAGTAACTCTCTTTACTTGTTTCAGTCATTTGACTGCGGTCATGCTGGAGCACCGCATTTAATCGAGCAAATCGACCCCAGGACTTATTCTTTGTAAGCCTAGTACTTATTCTATCGGTCTCGTTTGCCGAACCGCTAAGTTACGGGGACGTAAACACACCAACATCGGTTGTCAAGCGATGTTGGGGGGACAAACACACATATATATATATATACATATACATATATACGACGGGCTTCTTTCAGTTTCTGTCTACCAAATCCACTCACAATGCTTTGGTCGGCCGGAGGCTATAGTAGAAGACACTTGTCCAAGGTGCTACGCAGTGAGACTGAACCTGGAACCATGTGGTTTGTAAGCAAGCTACTTACCACACATCCACTCCTTCGCCTATAGTAAGTGGACAAACGAAAGAGAAGTTAGTTGGAGCTATATGTATTATCATTTAAAACAGTTTGATTCGGCCCCATGCAGATTAAAGTTTATCAGACTCATTAGAGGAACCTACCTCGTCGAGCGCTGGCGGCCGAATGGAGAGCAGTTGCAAGTCAAAGACCGTATACAAAGACACATGCATACGAAGGGTTACATATATGCATATGCACTGTTAGTTATATAAATAGCTGGATACTCTAATGACGGCTCAATACCCAGAAACTCGGGTCCGTGTGTATTACGTCAGGCTGGATATGGGAACGATGACTTCCCTTTCCAAATACTGATAGGGCACAGATAGCGTGACAATAGCCAGCTGGAGGAGATGTCTTCCTGGGGCTACAAGCTACAGTAGCATCAACCCTTAAGGGTTAGCCACATTTAGGTGGCAATATACTTCACGGTCACAAAAGAACAGCTCCCAAAATTACTGCAGAGCTTAATGACCACCTCGAGAACCCAGTTTCCACAAAAACTTCACAAAGTCGGATTTCACGGGG
>NC_068985.1:45831273-45836178 GCF_001194135.2 Octopus bimaculoides
GAGGAGGATCTGTGATGATCTGGTGGGGGGGGGGGGCTATATCTTGGAAATTCGCCGGCCCAATGTTTTCCCTTCATGGCAGAATTAATAGTAAAGACTTTTTAAGCATTTTATATTATAAAGTTCATCCTATGGTTGCGGAACTGTTTCCGGAGGGAAACGAAATCTTTCAGGGTGATAATGCACCAATTCACCAATTCACCAGTGACGTTGCAACTAATTTCTACGGATGAGTGAACTGGAGCAACGTGAAACAAAATGTCATGCTCAAGAATACCCCACACAGCGCGGTACGGGAATCGAACTAAATACCTCATGATTGTGAGCCCGACACGCTAACCACTGAGCCATGAAATAAAATGCCTTATTGAAAGATGCAATGCTTAACGCTATCAAGGAATCGAACCCACGATCTTTTGAGATCGTGAGCCCAAAACGTTAACCACTAGGCCACACGTCCTTCTCAGCTAAAATCTCCTTTAACTTCTCCTGGCTCTTCACCGAAGAGGCTTAAATACACTGATAAGAAAGCAACTTCATGTCTGTTCAAATCAACAGAGCCACCAGTATTGATAATGTTCTTTCCAGTATTTTTAAACAACCGTCGCCAGTGTTAGCCCCAACTCTTATCTTTTGCTTTCTCCTTGTTTCACTCATTAGAGTGCGACCATACTGGGGTACCACCTTGAAGAATTTTAGTCGAGTGAATCGACTACAGTACTTTTTTTTTCTCTTATGCCTAGCATTTATTCTGTTGGTCTCTTTTGCCGAACTGCTAAGTTACGGAGACGTAAACACACCTACACCGTTGGTTGTCAAGTGGCGTCAAACACACAAGTGATTGTCAAACACACACACACACACACACACACACACACACACACACGACGGACTTCTTTCAGTTTCCGTCTACAAAATCCACTGACAAAGTTGCTTTGGTCGATCCTAGGTTAATGCAGAAGACACATGCCTAAGGTACCTCTCTGTGGGGTTGAACCCGGAACTATGTGTTTGGGGAGCAAATTCCTTACCAATCTCTCTCTCTCCTTTCATTCCCTCTTTCTCTATATATCTCTCTAAAGAATATGTATACTCTTCTTTGTAAAAAATGGTACTGTGTTCCATTCCCAAGTCGAGCAAACCCTCTCATACTCCCAATTACGGTTCCAAAGCTGACAGAAACAGCTGTTGGCGATTGCTTATCCCGACATCTATGAAGGCGCGTGGCTTAGTGGTTAGGGCATTCGGCTCACGATCGTGAGGTCATGAGTTCAAGTCCCAGCGACGCGTTGTGTCCTTGAGCAAGTTACTTTATTTCACGTTCCTCCTGTCCACTCAGCTGGCAAAAATGAGTAGTACCTGTATTTCAAAGGGCCAGCCTTCTCACACTCTGTGTTTCGCTGAATCTCCCTGAGAACTACGTTAAGGGTACACGTGTCTGTGGAGTGCTGAACCACTTGCACATTAATTTCACGAGCAGACTGTTCTGTTGATCGGATCAATTGGAACCCTCATCGACGTAACCCACGGAGTATCAGTGGTATTCCAACATTTTATATCTCGCTTTCGAAATTCGCTGGCCTCGTACCTCCTCCATCGGGCACGCCCGAGGCATCCGTCTCTAGCCCTTGCATCACCTCACAATGTGTCCATCCCATTCCACCCCACCCAAAACCCTACACTAATCACAACACCCAGTCCTTTCTGTGCAGAATGCCGTTCCCCTGGCATTCTTTTGTTATATGTTTCCCTTGCAAACGCCGACGTCATAATGGTATCTATATCTACACGCAACTACATAGAATTAGCAAAAACATGGTACATGCTACCATTCTTAGCTCTCCTGCGTGAACTTTCTGTCCGGCAGTCGCCATGATAGATCGCTGACCAAAACATTCAATTTTTTTCTCCGTGTTTTTCTCCTTGTTTTCTCCGTATTCTTTCTGTAGAAGAGCGTAGCTCGAAACATTAAAGACTTTCTCTATTCCCGAGCGTTAAACTAATACATCCTTTTGTTGTTTACACCACCTGTCCTCGTCTGTTGTTGTTGTTTTTTCGTAAATTCTCCCAGTCTTCCTTCTAGTCGACTATTAACAGTATAAGTTTCACTCTTATCTTAGAGTCCAGGAAATGCGAAGCACAATCACTTTCGAAAAACCAAATCCAATAAACGGAAAATTAAGATCTGATTTGACAGATAACTAGTTGGTGTATTTATACTGGATGGAGGAAATTCCATGCTATGCCATCTGGTATGTTATGCAGTTACATAAACTGACAAATATTACTGAATCAAATCTACCCGGATCCCAAATAGCTTCAGTAATGGGGTCAGATAAATAAATAAACAAATAAATAAACAAATAAATCTGGGATTCCTAAACTTGTCCTCCAACAATAATAAAATGATAGACATAACCGGCATAGTAAGAGATCAAATAATTGTTGTACGACGCTATAGTAGTAGTAGTAGTAGTAGTAGTGTTCTTCGTCTTTTTTTTATTTTTCACTGTCGTCCTTATCTTCTTTTTTACTACTGCTACTACTACTACTACTACTACTACTACTATAGTAACCAGCAAAACATCCATTACACCTTCTACTCCTATCACATCTATTCCCACTACTGCTACTACTAATATGATATATGTTATAACTATTAATTGTGCGGTCAGCGTCGTTTGTCAATAGCAATGGGTTGGTATAATGGTTAAATGACAGAGGAAAAATGCCTTGCGGTATTTGTTCCGACTATTTTACATCCTAAATTCAAATACCACCGAAATCATCCTAGCTTTTCATCCTTCAGAATCGATAAAACAAAGTACTTGTCAAGTACTTTGATTTAGACGACTAGCAACCTCCTGCAAAATTTCGAGCTATGTTAGAAGAAATTATTTTTTAACCTTCCTCAAAGTTCAACCCTTGGCCTCATCGTAGTGAGAAGGTCAAACGAGTGTGTGCCAGAGCTAAGCCGTCGGAGACTTCGAGTCCCTGGTACGGCCATCCAAAGTGGACAGGTCTGACACCGGCTGTGCTAGGGTCGCAACCTGGCTAACTGGAGGGCAATGATGAATTCCAGGCGGCGTTTGTTTTGAAATCCGATGGCTTCCTGGTGGCGTTGGATCGCGTCTGCGGGGCATCCTGCGACGAAAAGGCGTAACACGATGACGACCTGCCACCGGTCGTGTATAGTAGCTTATGAATACAGACGGGAACTGTTTTCGCGAGCTCTGATCGTCCCTTGAAACTCCAATGAACTCACAACATAGGCTCCGGTTTAACCCCTCCCGAGTGAATGTCGTTACAGGACAAGACTAGAATACAATTATTAGCACGCCGGGTGAAATGCTTAGCGACATTTCACCCGACGCTACGTTCTGAGTTCAAATTCCGCCGAGGTCGACTTTGCCTTTTATCCTTTCAGGGTCGATGAATCAAATACCAGTTGAGTACTGGGTCGATGTAATTGACTTAATCCCTCCCCGCAAATTTCAGGCCTTGTGCCCATAATAGAAAGGATTATTAAGGTGGGCTGACACATCGTTAGCATGTAAAAATAAAATACGCAAAGACATATCTTCCAGCTTATTAGGATCTGAGTTCGAATCTCTTTCAGTTCAACTTTGTCTTTCATCCTTTTTAGGTTCGATAAAATAAAGTATTGAGGTCGATGTTATCGGCTGTTAGCAGACCAAGTAAAATGCTTAGGGGCATCTCGTCCGTCCTTACGTTCTGAGTTCAAATTCCGCCAAGGTCGACTTTGCCTTTCATCCTTTCGGGATTGATAAAATAAGTACCAGTTGAGTACTAGTTGAGCACTGATTTCGATGTAATCGACTATCCCCCTCCCTCAAAATTTCAAGCCTTGTGCCTATTGTAGAAAGGGATTATTATTGTTGGCTAAATTGTTAGAACGTTGGGCAAAATACTTAGCGGGCAGCATTTAGTCTGTCTTCGCGTTCTGAGTTCAATTTGCGACAATGTCGACTTTGATTTGGTCCTCTCAAAGTTGATAATATAAGTACCAGTTGAGCACTGGAGTCGATGTAATTGACTAGCCTCCATTCCGCCAAAACTACTGGTCTTGTGCCAAAATTTAGAAACAATTTATTATTACTATTATTATTATTATTATTATTATTATTATTATTATTATTATTATTATTATTATTATTTTCGTCGTTAATTGTGGTGGCGATGTTATTACAAAGCTGGATAGAATATATACTTTTTCTCACTTTCTCTCCCTCTCTCCCTCTCTCTCTCTCTCTCTCTCACACACACACACACACACACACATATACATACATACATACATACATACATACATACATACATACAGATGTGTGTGCGTGCATGCACGTACCACCGCAAACACGCTATCTTAAAGATAACGAATTTTAAATGCATGTATATATATTACACTCTCTCGCTTTCTCTTCCTTTCTCTCTCTCTCTCTCTCTCTCTCTCTCTCTCTACTTCTCTCTCTCTCTCTTTCTTTCTCTCCCTCTCTCTCTTTCACCCCCCCCCACACACACATGTATATATATCCCTATTATTATTATTATTATTATTATTATTATTATTATTATATAAATTCGCTTGCGCATACAGAAAGCAGGTGCGAGAGACAAGAGACGCTAGAAATAACAGAGGAGGGAAAGAAAGATCAATCAATCGATAGTTAGATGCCTACGAAATAATCTGACAAATATTTATTGGCAGACAAATGGATCGGGATAACATTGACAGGAAGACAAATAGAAAAGGGAGACGGGCGGACGGTATGACAGAAGGTTATAGATACAAAAAGAATTGCAAGAAAACTTATGTAGCTGAGGTGGCGCATGCAATGAGGGTGAGAGAGAGAGAGAGAGAGAGAGAGAGAGAGAGAGAGAGAG
>NC_068985.1:45843304-45846828 GCF_001194135.2 Octopus bimaculoides
AATGACTGAAACAAGTAAAAGAGTAAAAGAGTAAGAGTATATAGATATATATACAAAAACTCAACTGTGAGCTTTTTGCTAAGACTGTTAACAGATACTATATATTTTGTAAAATTTGTTTTATAAAAGTATATATTTAATATATATATATATATATATATATATATATGCAGTAATACCTCACTTTGCGAAGACGCGCTTTACGAGACCCCAGGTTTACGCGTCAAAACAAGTAAATTAACAGTTTGTTTTAAAGGTAAATTGATGATATGATGATAGTGTGATCTTAAGATGACAGTAAAAGGTATTTGCTTTTATGTACATTTAAAAGTGCTTTTGATGATGTTACACATTAAAATGTTTTTGAAATTACATAGACAATATCTATCGTAAGGATATGAGCAGTTCCTGTGAGCACTATTTTTTGGAATTTCGTACATTTTTGAATTTCCTGATATCTGAGATAGCTAACAATCAGCCCCTTTTGCTATCATTCCAAGGGCACCTATGACAACAGGTATCGTTTTGTTTTGAGGTTCCACATTTTAACAATTTCTATTTCAAGATTTTTATATTTGCTTAGTTTTTGGTAGGTCTTGTCAGATACACTTATGTCGAATGGGACAGTCATATCGATGAGGAAACATGATTTTTGTCTGAAGTCCTTCAATAAAATGTCTGGCCTATTTGCATCTATCTTTCTGTCAGTTTGAACAGTAAAGTTCCAAAGGAGTGGGATGTGTTCATTTTCACGCAGTGTTAGTGGTTTGTGTTCCCACCAGTTTTTATCATGGGGCAGGTCCAGGTCCTTGAAAATTACTCAGTAAATATACAGTGCCACTCTATCATGTATGCTTGTTGAGATACTCTGTAGACGCAAGAAGGCTGCACATGGAGACATGATCGATGGTTTATGCCTATTGTTTACATACACGACATGGGCTGCTGCCGTTCTTTAAGATGTTGGCCTGGCAGCTTCTTGTAGGTAGGCATTGATCTTAGGCTGCTATGATAAACCCTTCTATCTCTGATTTTAAGCCAGAAGACACTAACAATTGATGAGAGAGGACTTTCTCAACATTAGCATAATTAACTCTCTTTGGGTATTTGCCATTAAGAGGTTTTTCTTGCCATTTATCAGTGAGAATATCTAGGAAGCAGTCTTAGCAATGGTTTTTCTATTGAGGGTTATATATTGCTAATTTGGTGCATTTTTGTTTATTCCATGTTAAACTTGTTTATACGCAAAATACTCACAACACACACTCATACACATACACACACACCTTCTTTGTTTTGTCCTGTACGGTCCATAATGTTTTTCTTAATGTAAACCCTTTGTGGTTAATAAAGAAATCATTATTATTATTATTATTATTATTATTATTATTATTCAGTAGTTTTATTTTTATAACGTGCTTTCACTTCACTACTGAGCGCAGCTCTGTGTGCCTTGGGTATGTGCTGTGGTTTGCTGTGATGCTGTTATGGTTATTGTATTGAAAGTGTTTTGCGTAGGATGTGTGCAGTGCCCAATTATTATTATTATTATTATTATTATTATTATTATTATTATTATTATTATTATTATTATTATTATTATTATTATTATTATTGTTATTATTATCAGTATTATTAAGGCGGTGAGCTGGCAGAATCGTTGGCATGCCCTACAATATGCTTAGCGGCATTTCGATAAAATAAGTATCGGTGAAGCACAGAGGTCAATGTAACTGACTTTCCCATCCCTCAAATTTGCTGGCCTTGTGTTAAGATAAGAAAGGATTATTATTATTATTATCATTAAAGGCTAAACAAGTCAATGATTATGTGACTATAAATAAGAGAGAAGAGCCTAGAAAACGACACTTTTGATCCTTTTGATGAAACAGGGGTGACGCGGGTATTTTGCGCAGGATTTCTCGAATTACTCCAGGTTGTACCTCCAGCTACCCAGCTTCTAGGAGGAGTGGGATACCTTTCTTTGTTGACATCTTATTGGTATTTATTGTTTTTTGCCGGATTCTCCTTTTGGCTCCTCGATTTACAAATCACGATTTAGTTGTTTGTCGTTCTTTAACGTCAAGAGATCTTGAGGCCAATAAAGGAAATACTTACGTATTATTATTATCATTATTATTATTATTATCATTATTATTATTATTATTATTATTATTATTATTATTATTATTATTATTATTATTATTATTATTATTATTATTACTTCCAAATCCAATTGCTGTCTAATGCTGTGTTAATAAGACCGTTCCTGATGGAAAAACAAAACAAAGGACAAAACAATAAGTGATGTCCACAATTTTAAATGTCCAACGATTTATGATCCGAAACCAGTCATAAAACAGGGCAAATTTCGCCATCCATGTGGAATATTCTTCTACGATGACCTAATCTAATTAGAGACGAAGATGTATGCCTCACTGCTATACATAGATAGACATTGCAAGTTCTTGTCACGGTCGAATTAGTCTTTCATCCTTCTGGTTGCGGTTGAAGGTGGGAATGGAATCATGAAAAATAAGTAGCAGAGACATACATAACGTATGCATGTATGTATGTATGTATGTATGTATGTATGTATGTATGTATGTATGTACGTACGTATGTACGTACGTACGTATGCATGTACGTACGTATGTATGTATGTATGCATGCATGTATGTATGTATGTATGTATGTGTGTATGTATGTGTGTATGTATTATGTATGTATGTACGTATATATGTATGTAGCATGTATGTATGTATGTAGCATGTATGTATGTATGTACGTATGTATGTATGTATTATCTATGTATGTATATATGTATGTACGTAAGCATATATGTTTATATATATGTATGTGTGTATGTATGTAAGCATGCATGTCAGCATATATGTACATATGTATGTATGTATGTATGTACGTATGTATGTATGTATGCATGTAAGCAGGTATGTATGTATGCATATAAGCAGGTATGTATGTATGTATGTATGTATGTATGTATAAGCAACGTAAGAAAGATGGCGACAATTGAAAAGATGGATGCTGCTGGTAATAAAGACGGTGGTGTTGGTGGTGGTAATGTTGGATAAAGCAAAAAAAATAAAATAATAAAATAAGTTAAAATAGAATAAAATAAACAGTCATCTCACATCATCATTTATAGTCTTTGTCTAATGTACGCAATCAAAAGTCACAAAAGGAAATGAGAGTAGCCATGTTAGTTAGCGGCAATAAATACCTCCTGCTTGATTTCCTCATTTCAAGGTCGATCATTGTATCGTAAAGTTGTGGCGGTAAAGTTAACAGCATACATAACGAGATGTTCTCCCAACTGTCGTCTATCGTCTGCTGGTTCCAGTTGGACTGATTTCGGGAAGACTACTGCCCTATGGAGAGAAATATATTATTTATGGGTGTGTGTGTGTGTGTGTGTGTGTGTGTGTATATTATTTATATATTCTTATATGTATGTATATATGTATATATATATGGATGTATATATATATATATATATATAT
>NC_068985.1:45847628-45851524 GCF_001194135.2 Octopus bimaculoides
ATATATATATATATATATATATACTGTAGATTGATAGATAGATATGCTGATAGATAAAGAGACAGGTGTTCTATGTGTGTGTCTGTGTGTCAGAGTGTATGTGTGTTTCTGTGTGTGCGTGCATGCGCGCTCGTGGTGTATGTACATAATTTAATGATGCTTCTCTTGTCTTAACCTCTGTACTTGTCTTCAGGTCTTCATGTCTGATTGAAGTTGATCTTCCATGAGAGAGTGCGTGTGTGTGTGTGTGTGTGTGAGAGAGAGAGAGAGAGAGATAGTGTATGTGAGAGAGATAGTGTATGTGAGAGAGAGAGAGGGGAGAAAGTGAAAGAGAAAGATAGTATTGTTCGAGAAATTGAGCGGGAGAGGGAGACAGAGGTAAATCAATGAGCGAGAAAGAGGGTGAGAGACATGGAGAGAAAGAAAGAAAGAAAGAAAGAAAGAAAGAAAGAAAGAAAGAAAGAAAGAAAGGAAGAAAGAAAGAAAGAAAGAAAGAAAGAAAGAAAGAAAGAAAGAAAGAAAGAAAGGAAACCATAAAAAAAAGAAATAATATAAAAAATAAAGGGAGAAAGAAAGTAAGAAAAAAGTAAGAAAGAAAGAAAGAAAGACAGGAAAACTGTAAAAAGAAAGAATATAAAAAAAAAGAAAGGAAGAAAAAAGGAGAGAAGAAAGGGAGAAGGAAGAAAGAAAGAGAAAGTTGAGTCAGAGTTAAGAGAGAGTGAGAGAAAGGGTGAGAGAGGGAGGGAGAGAGAGAGAGAGAGAGAGAAAGAAAGAGAGAGAGAAAGAGAGAGAGAGAAAGAGAGAGAGAGAGAGAGAGAGAGAGAAAGAGCGTTTGAGATGGTAAAAAAGGAAGGAAAGAAATAAAGTCTCGTTTTCATTTTTAAGCGATAAAAATAATTTATTCCTTATAAAAAAAATAGAATGTCCTATAATTATAGGGGGTGTGAAAGAGGCACAGCTAAGACTTGTGTTTTTTGCTTCAGGACATTCAGGAGGATATAAATGAATTTTACTTCTGCCACGCATACCGAAAACTAGGTCATGGACTTGCTCCTCCGATAACTTAACATATATTATCAATGATAATGATAACAATAAAAAAGAATGATGATGGTAACGATGAGGATTTAAAGACTTAGCACTAGGTTAGCAATTTCGATGTAAGTGGGTAAGTTGATTATATCGATTCTAATCCTCAGTTGGTACTTATTTTATCGACTTCGAAAGGATGACGCGTAACGTCGACCTCGACGGAATTTGAATTCAAAACGTAGACAAACGAAATGCTGCTAAAAAAATTTGCCAGACGCGCTAACGAATCTGCCAGCTCGCCGCTTTGGCTCTCCTGGCTTCTGATCTTAATTGATTGGAAGTGTTATCATGTACATTGTTTTGTCTTGGTATAAAAGATGGGCTACAGCAAATATTCTGCTCAATAATACCACAGATTTGCTTGTCAGTTGTTTGACCTTAACCACTTGCGCATGTCCCTTAGTGGCTAACGATATGAACATCTCTGATCATGAGCAGAAGTAGTGGGGGAGCATCATAGCCATGTGTTGAGAGGAATTCATTGGGGTTTGAATAATTCACCTTTGGGAGCATGGGTGTTTCGTTCAACATCCTTAAACAACCTTTATTCAAGGACCGTTTGAGCGGGATGGGCTACTCGACCTGAAGAAAATTCTTACTGGGTCTCACCTGCAATGTCATGCGATGTTTATCTTGCTATGAGATCACCCTGTCGCGCACATAAGGTTGTGATGCATGTGCCTGATGTACACTTATGAGACGGGTAGTTATGATGGGTATATTGGGCTTCGTATATTTTACTCCAGTGTCACTTTGATGGCATGTGCCGCTCTCTCGCTCAATAATAGTAATAATAATAATAATAATAATAATAATAATAATAATAATAATAATAATAATAATAATAATAATAATAATAATAAATGTTGTGGGACTTTAACATTCAGACTGACAGAACAATAGAAGCTAGAAGGTCTGATTTAGTAGTAGTAGATGTAAAGAATAGAAAGTACCAGATAATCGACTTTACAGTCCCAAATGTTGAAAAAATCAATATGAAATGTATAGAAAAAATAACAAAGTACCAGGGACTAGCCATTGAATTATAGAGAACATGGAAAGTGCATGTAAAATGTATTCCAGTAGTTATAGGTGCATGAGGAACTATCCCTAAAGATTTGAACAGATGGATAGAGGAAATAGGCATAAAACCCAGTTTAGTACAGCTCCAGAAAACAGTGTTATAAGGGACAGCTAGGATACTTAGGAAGGTTTTTGGCATTTAAGGTTACTTGTAACCCGATGTTAGGAATTTTTCTTTTCCAACAGTCTAATCTTTTGTGTGTATATGAATAATAATAAATACAAGAGTTCCTAATAATCGACGTGGCAGTGTCAGGAGATCAACGTATTATCATGAAAGAAAGAGAAAAGATTGATAAATATGGAGACCTGAGGATGGCCAAGATGTGGCAGCTACGAGAGTCAGACATAAAGTTTGTCTCTGTTGTCATCAGAGCATTGGATTCAATATCACTCAACCTGCAGAAACATCAGGAGACTTCAGAAATAACCTACAATATAGGTGTATTGCAAAAATCGGCTTTACTTGGAACTGCACGTATATTACGTAAAGTACTGTCTGTCTAAGGTCCTAGTTGTGGCTTGACAGACAGTACAAACCCCCGGTAGATACAATATCTTCAATCAACAGCATCACGATACTGGATACTGTGCAACGTCTAAAACAACAACAATAAGAAGAATAACAAAAACAGTAATAATAATAATATAACATAAATAAATGCGCCCTTTTAAAGCCTAGCCGGTTTCAATGGCGTATGTGTTCCCCACCTGGACGGGACGCCAGTCCATCGCAGCGTTACTCATTTTTCCAGCTGTGTAGACTGGAGCAACGTGAAATGAAGTGTTTTGCTCAAGAAAACAACGCATCGCCCGATCCTGGAATCGAAACCACAATCTTACGATCATGGTGCTGACACTCCAACCACTAAGCCGCGCCACTCCACAATAATAACAATAATAATAATATTGATAATGTTGTTGGTGTTGTTGTTGTTGTTGATGATGATGATGATGATGATGTTAGCCTCATAGTTTAATGTAGGTCCATTTAGTCTCGCAAATTTTTACTCCTTGTGTGTGTGTGTGTGTGTGTGTGTGTGTGTGTGTGTGTGTTTGAATACATACACACACACACACACACACACACACACACACATAGAAAACAAAACGAATATATATATATATATAGAGAGAGAGAGAGAGAGAGAGACAAGGCTGACGGGGTGCTAGCATCACTCAGTAAGACTTCTGTCAGCCACTCTCCAGTTATCTATTTAAATTTGTATTCGACAATGGTGCGTCCACACTTGGAATTTGCATCACCAGTCTGGAACCCTTATCTTGCTCAGCATATAAATCTCCTGGAAACTGTTCAGAAACGTGCAACAAAACCGATATCCACCGTCATGCATCTACCATACCCTGAATGTCTTACTTCCCTGGGCACGGGTGCATTGAAGCTCAGATATCTGGCAACTGATTTGGAAGACACCCACAAGATTATCCACCATCTTTCCAACAACAACCTTGGGCACCTTTTTGAATTCCATATGACAAACACTTGCGGACATGGTTATAAAATCAAAAGACAACGCAACACCCATGACTTTCGGAAACATTTTTTCATGCTCAGAATTGCTGAAGCATGGAATAAACTATTCGCATCAGTTGTTAGCTATCAAGATACTAAATCCTTCAAAACTTCCATGCTTCCTGAAATCTGCCAACTGTACACATGATAGCCATTTTTTTTTTAGTTGTAGTGCACCTGAGCGCTG
>NC_068985.1:45851850-45857613 GCF_001194135.2 Octopus bimaculoides
ACACACACACACACACACACACACACACACACATATATATATATATGATTAATCGCTGACCAAAACATTCAATTTTTTTTCTCCTTGTTTTTCTCCTTATTCTTTCTGTTGAAGAGCGTAGCTCGAAACGTTAAAGACTTTCTGTATTCCCGAGCGTTAAACTAATACATCCTTTTGTTGTCTACACCACATGTCCTCGTCTGTTGCTGTTTTTTTTGTAAATTCTCGCATATATATATATATATATATATATATATATAGCATTTGTTGTAATGCGATTTACAACGCGTGGGGTTCCACTTCTTGAACGTCAAAGCCTACATTGTCAGGTTTAGTACCTCTTATCACTGTCAGGACATAAGCGCACATATACGCTCAACACATATTTATATACACGCATACATGAGTGTATAGAAATGAGTGTGTGTATGTGTGTGCTTGTGCGTGTTGTTTATGTTCGTGTTTATCTGTGAATGTAAATACAACTGGCAGGGCAAGATGAGAAAGAAAATGATTCAATCAACACACAACATTGTTATAGTCCAGCTGGCAGGTTCGGGTTAATCTATTGACAATGGAGCTCAATCTATTCAGAAAACACCTCCACACACACAAACATACACACACACGCACGCACGCACGCACGCGCGCCCATGCACGTACGCGAGCCCACGCACACACACACGCGCACATGTGAGAAAGGGAGAGAGAGAGAGAGTATGTGTGAGTGTGTTTATTTCTAATTTTGTATATGCATATATATATTTGTATTGATATAATATATCGTCAGTATTTCATATATCCGATATAAGAGCGCACTCTAAACCATTACACACACACACAAATACACACACACACACACATTATGCGTCACGATGACTGCGTATGAATGTGCGTGTGTATTTATATATGTGAGCATAAGTGTGTAAAATTAGCGACTTCCAGTAAAATGTGAATATACAGAAGCGTCATAAAACTACTCTTACTACGAATACTGCTGATGGGGGATGGGGTGAGTATTATGCTTATGACGATGGTGATGGTGGTGGCGATGATGATGATGATGATGATGATGATGATGATGATGATGATGATGATGATGATGATGATGATGGTGATGGCAGTAAATCAATAAGGAGGAGAAAGTAAATGGAATTAAATATTCGAAATGCAAATAGAAAACCCGAAATAAGAAGGGAGAACCCTTCTGAACATGTGTTTTATAACAAAGTGACACGGTGGTGGTGGTGGGTGGAGTGACTGATGGGTGTTGTCGTTGCTTAGCCCCGGGGCAAAACCCCCATCAAGCAGCTATTTATGATTAATGGTTTTCCGATCGTGACCATCCCACCTTTTGTTTTTATTTGCCTATGTGTAAGGGAAACACGGACTCCTGTAATTCAACGTATTCTTTTTATATTTCTAAAACAGTTAAAAGGCGCTCCAACCTTTACCAACCAGTTTTATTTTCAGACGTAGTATAATGAGGACTGCAGTTGTTGCAATCTTTGTTTAACGCAGCAATGTACGAGTTCAGATAGATTTGGTCGTTAATTCTAGCAGGTCGAGCGACCAATTAAGGGTTTCCACTCGATATCGTAAAAGCATGATTGCTATGTAGTGTGGTACAAATAAAAGAGCGATAGGGGATGCACAATAAGTATTGTTGTTAAAACACATCTAGAAAGGTAGAAAAAAATTGTGTGTGTGTGTGGTTGCGGTTACTTTTCCTTTTATCCTTTCGGGATCGATAAATTAAGTACCAGTTGTATGCTGGGATCGATCTAATCAACTGACTTCCCCTCCCCCAAAATTTCGGGCCTTGTGTCTAGAGTAGAAAAGAATATTGTTATTACCTCCGCCTCAGCGAAGGCGGAGATATTGTTTTCAGTCATGTCTGTTTGTTTGTTTGTCCGTGGACAAGATATCTCAAGAACTGCTGGATGGATTCGGACGAAACTTTCAGAGATGTTTCGTCTTGTGATTGGCAAGAACTGATTAGATTTGGGGATCGATCCGTACCCGACAAGGATTTCGGATTATTTGTTATATTTACTTTGCTTTACATGATTACTATCTTACGTTTACTTTCAAGTCCTTCTCAGTTACCCCCCTTTAGGTTGTAACTGTTTTGAATGTTGAATTTGTTAACTTTGGCTTGTATTTGATAAGAATGAACTGTAAATTTTCTACAGCCACCTTCACATTCCATGACTACCACTGAGATCGATCATGTGCCGGACAAGGATTCTGGATTATTTTTCCTGTTTCTTTTTTACTTAATTCTTGGGAGCGGTCGGGTTTATTCTTAGTATTCTCGTTTGTGAGAGCAGTCGAGTTTATTTCAGGTATTCTCATTTTAACAATCATCTCCGGCTAATCATTGAGAGGACGTTGGTGTTGCCTTGTCGGAGGTTTGCGCTCTCTGAGTGCTCTTGTTATTATTAAGGTGGCGAAGGCAACGAAGTAGGGAAGTTGACAGAATCGTTAGCACTCTGGGCATAATGCTTAGCGGTATTTCGTCTGTCTTTACGTTCTGGGTTCAAATTCCGCCAAGGTCGACTTTGCCTTTCATCCTTTCGGAGTCGATAAATTAAGTACCAGTTGTGTACTGAGGTCGATCTAATCGACTGCACCACTCTTCTCTGAAAATTTCAGAAAGGATTATTGTAGACAACATGTTGGCAGAATCGTTAGCATGCCGGGAAAACTGCTTAGCGACATTTTGTCTGTCTTTATGTTAAGCGTTCAAATTCTGCTGAGGTTGACTTTGCCTTTCATCCTTGTGCGGTCGATAAAATAAGCACGTGAGTGTGCGTGTGTGTGTGTGTGAAAGAGAGATAGTGTGTGTGTGTGTGATAGAGAGAGACAGAGAGTGTGCGTTCGTGTATATGTGCTTGTGTGTGTCCATACGCGTGAGTGTATCTGTGTGTCTGTGTGTATAGGTAAATACATGTATTTGAACGTGTGTGTTAATGTCAGTCAGCAATGGGACAATGTAAAATATGTGTGTGTATTTGTATTATCACTTTATGAATAAACGTGTTTATGTTATTTAACGTATATACAGTGTGTGTGTGTGTGTGTGTGTGTGTGTGTGTGTTTGTGTGTGTGTGTGTGTGTGTGTGTGTGTGTGTGTGTGTGTGTGTGTGTGTGTGTGCGCGCGTGTGTGTGTGTGTAAAAGGCGAAAGCGGTTGTGAGAGAAAAGCCCCTAAGAATGGAAAGGAGGTGAAAAAGATGTGTGAAGGGTTAAAGTGTGGTTGATGGTGTAAAGAGAGAAGTGGGGGTGGCTATCTGGACTGAGTGAATGTTCATGTTTTGGAAGCGTGGAGAGAAAGAAGAGAGGGGTAAAGAGTGGCAGGAAGAGACAGCTGGCAGAGAGAAGGTTAGGGAGTGGCAGATGACAGAGAGAGAGAGGGGGAGATACAGCTAAGAAAGAGAGAGAGAGAGAGAGAAAAGGGAGGGGAGATACAGACAGCCAAGAGAGGAAAGGGAGAGAATGATGGAATAAAAGGAGATGGAAAATTTGCAAGGGACAGAACTTAGTTAAAAAAAAAGGAAAAGAAAAAGGAAAATGTGAAGAAAATGCTGTTAATAGTGTGTGAGGGGTAGAGAAAGGAAAAGAGAAGAGAGAGATGGCGAGAAAGAGGACGTGTTTGTGTGTGTGTGTATGTGTGTGTGTGTGTGTGTATGTGTGTGTGTGTGTGTGTGTGTGTGTGTGTGTATGTGTGTGTGTGTGTGTGTGTGTGTGTGTGTGTGTGTATGTGTGTGTGTGTGTGTATGTGTGTGCGAGCGTGAAATGAAGGATTTTATGATGCATTAATATGGAAAACAACAACAACAACAACAACAATAACAACAACAATAATAATAATAATAATAATAATAATAATAATAATAATAATAATAATAATATGAACAACAACACAACAACAATGGTAGGAAGAAGCTGGAAGCAATGTCACTTCCGCTATAACCAAAATGATATATGTGTGTGTGTGTGTGTGTACGTGTGAGTATGTATGTATGTATGTATGTATGTATATGTATGTATGTATGTATGTGTATGTATGTGTAAGTACGCATCTGTATGCGTGTTAATATTGAAAGAAGGAATGCCATCAGCAGAATTGTAAACCGTGTAGAGAGAAATGGAACATATTTCAAAGAAGCAGACGACAGCTAAGTATTTATGTTAGTTTCGACAGTGATAGCTACAGTAAGTACAACAACAATATAAACAACAACTATAATTTGCGGTTACAACAACAAAAGCTACAAACGGACTGTCACAGAAGGAATGGACCATCTGCGTGGACACTCATCCAGGTAGAAATAACAGACGAATATTACTGAAACTATACAGTGCCGTGTCGAAAAGAAGGAAGTACGCAGTGGATAATGTAGATGTTAACATGAATACACTAGGTATGAATAAATGTTGGGACGGGCATAATTGGAAAGTTTTTGATTACAGGTATGGTTATGAGAGCTGATCGTGTGGTGTATGACAACAGCAACCACAAAGCTGTTACAAAACAATAACACGAACAAATAGTGAGCCAGTTACAGCTACAATAACATTGACAATAACAGCAGTAATAACAAATACAAGAGCACCAATAACAACTGCTACAATGCAATAATAATAATAATAATAATGGTTTCAAATTTTGGCACAAGGCCAGCAATTTCAGGGGAGGGTTTAAGTCAGTTACATCGAACCCAGTGCTCGACTGGTACTTATTTTATCGACCTCGAAAAGATGAAAGGCAAAGTTAACCTCAGCGGAATTTGAACTCAGAATATAAAGACAGACGAAATGTCACAAATCATTTTTTCCGGCGTGCTAATGATTCTGCTAGTAACATTGATATTGATTCCAAATTTTGGCACAAAGACCATCAAGTTCGTGGAGAGGGGCTTAGTCCATTACATCGACCCCAGTGCGTAAGTGGTACTTATTTTATCGAACCCAAAAGGATGAAAGGCAAAGTCGACTTCGGCGGAATTTGAACTCAGAACGTAAAGACGGACGAAATACCGCTTAGTATTTTGCCCGGCGGGCTAACGATTCTGCCAGCTTGCCCCCTCAATAATAATAGCTCTGGAAATCACGGCCTACAAAGAGCAAGGACGTGGTATGAGCAAACTCCAGATGAAGTCACTGAAAATGAGAATTGCAACATCCTGTGAGATGCAATGATCCAGTGCGATCACCCGACCAGACAACGGAAACCGGACATTGTTGTGGTGAATAAAAGAGAAAGAACATGTATAATAATCGACATAGCATGCTCCAGTGACAACAGGATCGAAGAGAAAGAAGAAGAAAAAATAAACAACTATGACGATTTGAAGTGGAAAATACGAAGCTTGTAGTCAATGAAGAGAATAGACGTGATACCGATAGTAAATGGTGCACTTGGAAGTATTAACACTCAACTACCAGCATGGCTAAAAAAGATCGGTGCAAGTATGAAGGTAGAACACCTACAGAAATCAGCATTGCTTGGAGCTGCAAGAATTCTTTGCGGGTTTCTTGAAGCATGACCAGTAAACAAGTGTCACTTTAGTCTGCTGGCTGTGGGCAGCTGACACTTTCCATCATATCCAGCAAAATATGCTGTGAGTTTTCATATAATAATAATAATAAAAGATGAGCTACAGCAAATATTCTGCTCAATACCACAGATTTGCTTGTCAGTTGTTTGACCTTAACCAGTTGAGCATGTCGCTTGGTGGCTGACGATATGTGCATCT
>NC_068985.1:45857623-45859334 GCF_001194135.2 Octopus bimaculoides
TGATGGGTATAATGGGCTTTGTATATTTTACCCCAGTCTCACTTTGATGGCATGCACTGCTCTCTCACTCAATAATAATAATAATCCTTTCTACTAAAGGCACAAGGTCTGAAATTTTGTGGGAGGGGACTAGTTGATTACACTGGGACTTAATTTATCGACCCTGAAAGGATGAAAAGCAAAGTCGACCACGGCGGAATTTGAACTCAGAACGTAAACTCGGACGAAATGCCGCTAAACATTTGCCTGGTGTGCTAACGATTCTGCCACCTCACTTTCTTTTTGAAATAATTCTTTCTACTATAGGCTCGAGGCCTAAAACTTTCTATCGAGGTGGGGGCTTGTCAATTACATTGGCCTCAATGTTCAACTGGTACTTATAGTATCGACCCCGAAAGGATGAAACGTAACGTCGACCTCGGCGGAATTTGAACTAAGAACGTATAAACCAAGGCTGGCCAACCTGGGGTCCGCTTGATACTTTCTTGAAATGGTTTTATTTAAACAAACATTTAAAAAAAATTATTAAAAATTAAAAATTTCAATAAAAAGTAAAAAGGAAAGATACTACTGTTTTTGCAACAATAATTGCAAAAACATGTTCAATCAAAAAGCATGTTCAATCAACGATCATTCATTCATTATTGTGATAATAGCATGAGAAAGCAAAATGCTTTCAATTCTGTCAGTATATAAGCGGCCCTCAAAAAAACCTTTCTGTGATTAAAGTAGCTCGCAATGTAATTTGAGTTGGTCAGGCCTAGTATAGACGAACGAAATGCTGCTACGCATCTTCTCCAGCGCCCCAGCTCGATTTTGCCAGCTCGCCGGCTCAAGACCAACAATAATAAATGCAATACAACAATAATAAACATTACAGTAACAATTACATCAATTGTTGTTGGCACTCCGTCGCTTACGACGTCGAGGGTTCCCGTTGATCCGATCAACAGAACAGCCTGCTCGTGAAATTAACGTGCAAGTGGCTGAGCACTCCACAGACACGTGTACCCTTAACGTAGTTCTCGGGGATATTCAGCGTGACACGGCTGACCCTTTGAATTACAAGCACAACAGAAACAGGAAGAAAGAGTGAGAGAAAGTTGTGGTGAAAGAGTACAGCAGGGTTCGCCACCATCCCCTGCCGGGGCCTCGTGGAGCTTTTAGGTGTTTTCGCTCAATAAACCCTCACAACGCCCGGTCTGGGAATCGAAGCCGCGATCCTATGACCGCGAGTCCGCTGCCCTAACCACTGGGCCATTGCGCCTCCACTGCAATTACGTCAATAACGGCTACAATAACTACAAAAACAACGGCGAAAACAGTAAGAGATACAACGATAACAATAACTACAACAGTAACAAATTGAATAACAACAACAACAACAATAGCAAAACTATGACAACGTCATCGTTACGTACAAGTGCAAAACTATAATGACGCCATTAACATTATGTACAATGACAACAACAACAATAACAACAACAGCCGCAAAAACAACAATAATAGCAAAACTATAACAACGTCATCGTTACATATAACAAGAGCATAACTGAAACGACGCCACAGCATTATATATAATAGCAACTACAAAAACAACAACAACAACAACAGCAACAACAACAATAACAACAACAACAGCAGCAACAACAGCAACAACAACAAAAAGTACAATAGCAAAACTAACAACAACAAAAACATCTAGAAATAA
>NC_068985.1:45859344-45860329 GCF_001194135.2 Octopus bimaculoides
CCACAGCATTATATATAATAGCAACTACAAAAACAACAACAACAACAACAGCAACAACAACAATAACAACAACAACAGCAGCAACAACAGCAACAACAACAAAAAGTACAATAGCAAAACTAACAACAACAAAAACATCTAGAAATAATTATGCTTCAACAACAAAAACAATAAAAACAGCTGCATGACATATATATATACAACAACAACAACAACAACAAAAGAATTCTCGACACCACCACCACCACCACCAACAACAACAACAACAACAGCAAGTTCTCCTCCGCCCCTCTTTTTTTACCGTTGCTTCCCCTTAATTGTTTGTTCACAGACCGTAGCCAGTAGGCATTGCGCATGTCTTCCCATGGTGCAATTCACTGGAATTACCTCTGGTTACAGAATTTCTTACCAAATAGATTTTGGGTTCGTTAACATACAACAACGATTCTTCATTGATGCAGAAATGGAGGGAAGGGGGTAAAAGAAGGTGGAGGGGGTTTCATACATACACACACGCACATAGATGCACACACACACACACACATACATAGACACACACATACACACACATAGACGCACACACATAAACACACACACACAGACATCTACACACATAGACATACATAGACACACACACACACATAAACACATACGCATACACGCGCACACACATCTCCTCCTTCTACACACATACATACACACTTCTATTCTCGCACACTCATTCAGCTACAAATACACACACACATACATACACACAGGCAAATACATATACATAGTCCCTCTCACACACAAATTATCGTTTATTTATACACACAGACACTTTCTCTCGCATACACTCTCACTCAGTCCACTCTTACTCTCTCTCTCTCTCTCTCTCTCTCTCCCTCAGACACATTCACATTCATACACATACACGCAAACTCTCTATTTCTCTTCCAAATCCCAGTACTCCAGCACTGCAACCACCACCACCACCACCACCATC
>NC_068985.1:45860996-45863749 GCF_001194135.2 Octopus bimaculoides
TATTCATTAGTCACCCGCTGTCCTATGAATAACATTAGCAATCAGAAGTCCTGTGAATAAGGCATTCTTTCAATCATTCTTTCAAACCTAGAAGACCTGTGAATAGGTCATTAGTAACAAGAAGATAAGAGTAAAAAATGGCGGTGAGCTGGCAGAAAAGCTAGCACGCCGGGCGAAATGCTTGGCGGTATTTCGTCTGCCGTTACGTTCTGAGTTCAAATTCCGCCGAGGTCGACTTAGCCTTTCATCCTTTCGAAGTCGATAAATTAAGTACCAGTTACGCACCAGTAATCGACTTAATCCCTTTATCTGTCCTTGTTTGTCCCCTCTATGTTTAGCCCCTTGTGGGCAATAAAGAAATAAGAACACACGCATTCACACATACGTACACCAACACATGCACAATAACACGCATACGCAGAAACACATACACACGCACGCATGCATATTCTTTTATATCCGTATATAGTTCAAAATCTCTTGTCCATTTACCACCCATTAAGATATGTATATATGCATGTCTGTCTGTCTGTCTGTATGTATGTATGTACGTACGTATGTATGTATGTTATTACGTATGTTTGTATGTCCATATATATATATGTATGTATGTATGTATGTATGTATGTACGCCTTCATGTATTCGTGTAGGTACTACGTATGCATGGATGGATCTCTGTCTGCATGTCTGTATGTCTGCGCTTTTCTATAATTGAATATATATATATGTGTGTGTGCATGTGCATGTGTGTGTGTGCGCGCGCACACGCGTGTGTGCGTGTATGTATGTATTCTTTAAAGGAATTCCGTGTTTTGGAAATATGACTAACTCAAATCCAGCAGCTTACCATTCGACCATCCGTTTTCTCAACTTACAAATCGTCCAATATAATGTCACAACACTACTAATACCCCTGTCCACATAATATAAACAAGGTTTACCATAAATAAATGAACAGATTATTTGATAAAACATCAAATAGTCCTTCGAAAGATAGTCTAAGCTGTTCGAATTCAGATCTACGTGTATACATTCTTCTTCAGAAGCTGTCTCCAACCATTCATAACTTATCTGGTCTTTGTCCATATTTAGAATGTTGCTTCCTGTTTGTATTTGAAAGCTTCACGAAAGTTGTAGAACATGTTTAGCAATAGACGAAGGCGTGGTTGTGTGGTAAGATGCTTACTTCTCAACCAAATGGTTCCGGGTTCAGTCCCACGGCGTGCATGGCATTTTAGGCAACTGCTTTCTGCTGTAGCCTCGGGCAGACCAAAGCACTTGTGAGCGGGCTTAGTAGAGGGAAACTGTGTGGTGAAAAGCTTGTTTTCCTACCATATAGTTTCGGGTTTAGTCCTCCTGCGTGATACCTTGGGCAAGTGTCTTCTACTAAGCCTCGGGCTGACCAAAGCCTTGTGATTGGATTTGGTAGACGGAAACTGAAAGAAGCCCGTATGTGAGATGTATTTTAAAACTAAAACTAAGCTATAATTATATTATTCAGTCCGTTTACCAAAAATATGAATCAGATAAAAGAACGGTCTCTTTAGGACACTTAAAAACATCACGCTCACTTATAGCAAAGGCAATCACATAAACGAGCAATTTATTCAGGCTTTGGGCATGACAAAACTTAAATTTGCGCTTTTTTGCCATCACTTGTTGCCTCTTTATTTTAGTTTTATAATTTTATTGTTTGATTCATTATACAAAAGACATAATGAAAATAAAAAGAATAGTATCCCTTAGAATTGACCCGCCAACACTAAACGCAGTCGCATTAACGACAAACGCAGTCACACCGCTATAACCATCCATGCATTATTCATTAATGAACATTTGACTGCTTTTGTTTGTGTCATATTTTAGCCATGTTCAAGTGTTTTTGTTCAAAGATTATTGGCAAAATAACGAAGGCTTAATGACAAAAAAATTTCCCGATTGTCATTCTATTTCCGGTTGGGCGCCATTACAGTTTGTGTTACTAATGTCGCTAATGTTTCCATACTGCAATACTAGTAGCTTGCTCCCATTATGCCCATTCTGAGATGCAGTTTCGATTTTCTATGCTAACCATTTTCACATTAATGAAATCGCTAATATCCGATCGCCATAATGTTTGTAGTGATTTCCCTTACATACTGGCTCGATTTCGGTTGTTCCGTTCTACATAGCAGTAGAGGCGCTTGGCTTAATGGTTGGGTTGTTGAACTCAGGATTGTAAGATTGAGGTTTCGATTCTTGGACTTTGCAATGTGTTGTGCTCTTGAACAAAACATTTCATTTCACGTTGCACTACTCCACTCAACGAGCAAAAATGAGTAATCCTGCGACAGACCTGCGTCCTGTCCAGGTGGGAATATATACGCCATGAAACCAGGAAACCCGCCGTTATAAGTCGACATGAGTCGGGAGGTAGCTTTTTAGCTTAATTCTGTATAGCACGAATATCTGACATGATCAGTCAACAGCTAGGAGCCGGATGGATCGTGTCATAATAAGTAAACTTGAATGTTTCCATACAGAGCCAAGCACGCTACATAAAGATTTCGTTAGTAATGACATTGTAAAAGACATGCAATGAAACTCAGATAATCGACCCCAGCACTTATTCTTTGTAAGCCCAGTAATTATTCCATAGTTTTTTTTTGCCGAACCGCTATGTTACGGGGACGTAAACACACCAGCATCGGTTGTCAAGCGAAAGTGGGAGAGGGACAAATACAGACGCACACACACACACACACACACACAC
>NC_068985.1:45864721-45866363 GCF_001194135.2 Octopus bimaculoides
TGTGTAGGTGAAGACAGAATGAAAGAGACAGAAACAGAGATAAATATGGCGAATTATTAGTAAAGACTGAACAAAAAGAAGAAAAAGTTGATTGGTTAGTAGATTATTTTAGGGGGGGACGCAGAAAAGAACAAATAAAACTAAAATGGGAGAGAAAGATTTTAAATATAAGAGAGAGAGAGAGAGAGAGGCAAAGTAGCTGGAGAGAGTTAAAGTGTAGTTGGGGCAGTAATGTTGTGTGTGTATGTGTGTGTGTGTGTGTGTAGTGTTGGGTGGTCATTTGGATAGCGAGAAACATTAAGAGAGGAAACCAATTCTTTAACTAGGGGCCAAAAAGTTTTGTGCTTGCTGCTGTCGGTGATATTGAGAGCACTTAACCACTTACAGCCAATTTCATAGTTTCTTCCCCCTGCAGCCTCCCGTCCATTCAGCAATGGCTTCTTCTTCGTCAGCAACCCCCAGCACCAGCACCACTGCCTTGCCATCGCCACCACAATCACAACCACCACCACCAGCACCACTGCTACAGCAGCAACAACAACAACAACCATTTCCACCAGTACCGTAACTAATATCGTCTTCGCCACTACCACTTCCAGTACCATGGCCATCCTCACCTCCACAAACAAAGAACAACGCGCTACACCGTCCACACTATCATCAACAGAGAATTACCAGCGCTGACTTAGCCGTTGCCATCGCAACCGACACCGCCGCCACTTACAGCACTCATCCATCACCATCACCGCCATCCTTGTCACTACCAACACGCTATTAATCGCTATCATCAACAACACAACCAGTGTCAAACATAATGTCAGCCATTTCTTAACCATTATCACGTTTGTTTTATCTATTTGTATATCTTGTCACATTTGTGAATCTCTCCCTCCCTCTCCCCTTCGGCATCAGTCCGGATACTTATTGATCAGACTTCGTATGTATAATCCACATATATGTATGTGTATACATACATACATATATATAACATCTGAGTGAAAGAGAAAGAAATGCAATTCACGAGTACATTATTCACTACGATCGTTTCGATCCATCATGCCTCGGTGCCTTGTAGGTGAGATGCTGTACAAACGACATACTACAAAGTATATTCCCAAATTTAAAATGACATGCATACATGCGTATTTATATAAACATACATACACACATATATGTATCTGTATCTATCTATCTATCTATCTATCTATCTATCTATCTATCAACTCTCAATTTCATGCATCCTAATTCTTCCAACTATTATCTACATGAATTACCATTGAGCTTTAAAAGCTCAAAGACAATATAATGGGATCTTTTTTAAAACGGGGGCCACATTTTTCATTAATGTTTTACGTAGTGCTTTTGG
The DNA here is from genome assembly GCF_001194135.2 of Octopus bimaculoides. Taxonomy (NCBI): domain Eukaryota; kingdom Metazoa; phylum Mollusca; class Cephalopoda; order Octopoda; family Octopodidae; genus Octopus; species Octopus bimaculoides. Next base: position 45,866,088 of record NC_068985.1, read on the forward strand.
TACCGAAAGACTTTCAAACTTCGTATACTTATCTATTTTGTGTTATAGAACAGAAAAATATTTTTGTATTCGAATTTATTTCATGTAAAAAATTGTCTTATTTCGATAATTTCAACCAATCACTGACGTCCATTCAGCCGATATACATTAAGTGCCGACTACATAAACAAACGATTCTTCGTTTTATTTGCTTTTTTCATTTTAAATTTGCTTTAACCCTAACCCTAACCCTAACCCTAACCCTAACTCTAACCCTAGGGTTAGGGTTAGGGTTAG
>NC_068985.1:45866790-45867722 GCF_001194135.2 Octopus bimaculoides
AAAGCCGGTTAGAAATCCTTTTTACACATCTATATTAAAATATGCTTTCAGTTTAGCATTCTGCCTTATTATTATTTTACATTTTCATAAATATATATATATATATATATATATATATATATATGTATGTATGTATGTATTATGTATGTATGTATATCCATCCATCTACTAATCTGTTTGTATGTCTATCTGTCTATCTATCTATTTATCTATTTACCTATCTATCTATCTATCTATCTATCTATCTATCTCTTGTTTGTCTTTCTATCTATCTGTCTATCACTGATACCAATTTGTATTTTACATACATCTATCAATCAACCAATAAAACTATCAAACAATCAGTCAATCAATCAATCAATCAATCCGTGTGTCTCGCTATCAATCCTCATGCTCCTTTATCTATCTGCACATACATCTAGCCAACTAGTAACCAGCCTTCTATCTTTCTACTTAGTAATCTCTCCTATCTATCTAGCTGCCTGTCTATCTCTTATTCTATCCTTCTATTTATCTGTTTGCCAGCTCGTTTCTGTCTGACTGACAATCTCTCTCTCTCTCTCTCTCTCTCTCTCTCTCTCTCTCTCTCTCTCTCTCTCAAATCTTGTCCTTTACTCTGAATACTGCCATCGCTGTGGCTTCTGTCTATATTGTCTGGTTGGCGTAGTTCTGAAGTGACTGTGCTTTATTTATTTCTTAGAAGAGATAACAAGAGAGAGGGGTGGAGAGACGGGGATAAAGGTTGTGAGAGACTGATATTTTGGTGTGAAGAAGAGCGAAAGAATACAAGATAGACAGACAGATGGATATATGTATGTATATATGTATATATGCATATATGTGTATATCCGGTGCTGTTACAATTGTTTCATTAAGAGTTTTAACAATGTATACACACACACACACACACACACACACACACACACACACAT
>NC_068985.1:45867732-45868487 GCF_001194135.2 Octopus bimaculoides
TGATCAGATAAAATGCTTAAAAAGTCTTGACTATTAATTCTGCCATGAAGGGAAACCACTAGATCGGCGGATTTCCAAGATATAGCCCCCAAATCATTACAGATCCTCTTCCATGTTTAACAGTTGGAAGAAGGCAATCTGAGTCAAATGCTTCTTTTGGCTGTCTCCACACGTATACTCGGCCGGTGGTCGGAAATAAAGTAAAGGATGACTCGTCCGAGAAAATAGCATTCTCCCACAGCTCTAGGGACCAATTCTGTAGGTTTTTACTCCACTCTAAACGCTTTGCAACGTTTGTGTTTGAAAGTAGTGGTTTTCTGATTGCAGCCCTCCCGTGAAATCCGACATTGTGCTGCTCCCGGCGAACAGTTTTTGTAGAAACTGAGTTCTCGACATGGTCAAGTTCTGCAGTAATTTTAGGAGCTGTACTTTTGTGATCCTTTCTAACAATTTGCGTAAGAGTCCGACAGTTTCGACGAGATTTTTCCCTCTCTCTCTCAAAGGCTGTCATTACTTTCGAGACAGTACTTCTTGATACACCAAACATTTCGGCTGTTTTCGTTACGCTAGCGCCTGCCATACGAGCACCAACAATTTGATTTCTTTGAAAGTCCGATAGATCTGTCATTCTAATAAATGTTAAATACCCTTATCTGGTGATCAATTTTAGCAAAACATATTAAGCATCACTAATGATAAATCAAAAAACATAAAAATAAACAAGCTTTTGACGGTTTTATAGATATTTCAAAATT
>NC_068985.1:45869020-45869972 GCF_001194135.2 Octopus bimaculoides
TCTGCCCAGAATCACGCCGGATGCGGAAGAGGGAAGAAAATAGTAATTCAGTGAAGGAGAAGTAGTAAGAGTAATAACCCTGACTGAGAGGGAGTGAGAGAAAGTAATAGCAATGAGAGAAAGGAAGGGGTGATAGATGAATAAGAAAGGAAGGAAGGAAAGAAGGAAGGGGGTGTACAAAATCAGCGTTTCAATCTGTATGAGTATATGTGTGAATGTGTGTGCGTGTACAAGGGAAGTGTGTGAATGTTTGTATGTGTGATTATTACGTACCTTCTTTATATATGAAATACTATTAACCGTCATTATTGACGGCACATTGTCAGTAAATATATATATATATGTGTGTGTGTGTGTGTGTGTGTGTGTGTGTGTGTGTGTGTGTGTGTGTGTAATCAAGAGAGAGGGGTGAGAAAGAAAAAGAGAGAAATAGAAGCTAATAGAAAGAAAGTTATAGATAAAAAGTAAGGTGACGGAAAATAATGATGGAAAAAATTGGCGAAAAATGAGATAACGTCGAGATAAGCAAAGGCGGAATTGGATGCGAATGAAAGTGGATAATAGAGTGAATGATAAATAAGAATGATGGCGGGGAAAACAGAGGGCAGGAGATGTAGAGGGAGATGATGAGAGTGGGAGGGAGAGAGGGTGGAAGAGAGAAGGTGAAAGAGATTGGTATGTGCTATAGAGAGGGAAGATAGATATGTGACAATACTCGTTGGACTCCACCAAAACACATGTACAAATATAAAGTATAATGAAAGAAGCAGACGACACTCGTGTTTTCTTGGAGGTGGAGGGTAGTGACGGTGAGAATAGAGTAGTAAAGATGGTAGCAGTATTAATAGATAGCGATAGTAGTGGAGGGATGGGGGGGAATTATGAACGCAAGGGTAATTGTGGTAGTTGTGATGATGGTACGTGTAAGAATACAATGGTTGTAGTGTGTGGG
>NC_068985.1:45871223-45871940 GCF_001194135.2 Octopus bimaculoides
GAGTACTAGAAAAAGCGAACGAACAAACGTGTGTTGTCAGTTCGGTCGCGCATGGTGTGGTGTACAGTACAGTACAGTTGTATGGAGAACTCACGCCCAGTTGATTAAGAGGCAGAAAAGGAAAAGAAGAAAAACTGAAAAAAAACAAAAAAAAAAAAAACAATGTCCCGAGTTGGGTGAAGGTCACGTGGTTACACTGATTTATGGCGTCGGGAGTCAGCGGAACATAATTGAATCTAATTTTCAACAGGATACATACGCACGCTCACCCACACGTGTGGAGATACATACGTGCAAATATACATAGATGCATCGTAATAGACGCACACACACACACACACACACACACACACAAGCATATCTCTAATATATTATATGTACATGCGCGTGACAATATTCATACATATACGTGAATATATATATATATATATACGTACATATGTGTGTGTGTGTATGTATGTGTGCTTGTATATACATGAACACACATACATACATACATATATACATATATATTTTCCCTTTGACACGTGTAGTGTAGAAAGTTCGATGCACATACAGATTCAAAATTAATGCACGCTTGCACTATAAGCAAGTCGCGTGCATCATGCATACATATACTCTAAACATGCACAAATACTGCTTGACATAAATAGGCGTCAACATAGAGACGAATTAGTTATGTCTCGGATATGAGATAGGCTGTGTGTGTGTATGAGT
>NC_068985.1:45872843-45873634 GCF_001194135.2 Octopus bimaculoides
TATATATATATATATGCATATACATATTTAGACAGACTGGCCTATAGATAGATAGATAGATAGATAGATAGATAGATAGATAGATAGATAGATAGATAGAGAGATAAATTGTCAGAAAAATAGACGTCAGACGGGCAGGAAGAAAATAGACAGGGAGCTCGAAAGATAGCGAAAGAGGAAGGGAGCGAAAGAAGGAGAGATAATCGGACTGTGACACATTAACACACAAAACATAGAAGACTGATCATAGAAAGAAAAGTAAAGACGAGGCAAAGAAAGGAAAAAGAAATAGAGAAAAAAAATGAAGGGGAAGTGCTGAGTCAGTTGGGACAAGGCAAACGTTGACAATGATAAATGTTGTAAAGTTATTAACAAGAAGACATTGCGCTTAGTCTCTAATGGAATACAGAGGAGGTTCGTCAGTAACCATCTTAACACTACACCAATATGGCTACCATGCGCAGTGACAAACGTATAATACGTCTATGTATGCTACGGATGCTTATATTTGCGTAGGTAGGTAGATAGATAGATAGATAGATAGATAGATAGATAGATAGATAGATAGATAGATAGATAGATAGATAGATAGATAGATAGATAGGCGGCGAGCTGGCAGAAACGTTAGCAGGCCGGGTGAAATGTTTAGCAGTATTTCGTCTGCCGCTACGTTCTGAGTTCAAATTCCGCCGAGGTCGACTTTGCCTTTCATCCTTTCGGGGTAGATAAATTAAGTACCAGTTACGCACTCGGGTCGATGTAATCGACTTAATCCCTTTGTCTGTCCTTGT
>NC_068985.1:45876314-45881909 GCF_001194135.2 Octopus bimaculoides
TAGTAGTAGTAGTAGTAGTAGTAGTAGTAGTAGTAGTAGTAGCGATCGTGGGCCAACAGGAATGAGGAGGAGGGCAGAGACCATGTAGCTGACGCAGAGTAATATGGGGGAAGGAGGGAGGGAGGGAAGGAGGGAGGGTGGGAGTTGGAGGAAGAAAACGACGAAGAAGAAAACAAAGAGAAAGAAGGTTTTAATGTAAAAGAGAGTGACACTATAACATTGCGATGACAACTGACAATAAACATTTGTTTTGGTATATTTTACAGAGTCAATCGGAGCCGAAAGTGACTCTACTTTTACAGAGGGACAAAGGGGCTCTCGGATTTAACATAATGGGCGGCTCTAACGTAAGTAAAATCATTCATTATCATTATTATTGTAGTTGTTGTCGTCGTCACTGTCATCGTTTTCGTCATCGTCAATGGCGTATTCGGATTGTTTTGACTATTTTTTTTTTTTTGGTCATCATGGATAATAATCATTGATATCTTTATTAATATCATTTTTGTCATCGTTTTGTCATGGCTAACTTCAATGTATTTTTCGACCTTAATATTCATCGTTAAAAAAAAACAAAAAAAAACGTCATTTTTGCTATCGATAATCTCGTTGTTTTGTTTCTTTCTTTTTTTTTCGTTAATATAACCGTTTTTTGTCATCATCAGCAAATTGTTTTTGTGTCATCGTTAATTTAATATAGTGCTTTTGTCATGGTTGACAGCATCACTTTTCCTTTGTTTATTTTTATTTTTTGTCATCACTAACATCGTTCTCATTTTTTTTTCATCATTATGTACAATTGTTTTTGTCATTGCTGTTGTCTTCATTGTCGTTGTCATCGTTTTTATTCTTACTCTTATCCTCCTCCTCTTCCTCATCATCATCATCATCATCATCATCATCATCATCATCATCGTCGTCGTCATTGACTAAGTGATGTTACAGACGGCTTCAAAGTAAGCCAGCATTGTTTCTATTGTTATCATTACCTTTACCATTGTCATCATCATCATCATCTTCATCGTTGTTTGTCGCCGATGTTGTTATCGATATCGTCGTCGTCATTTTCATTGATATTATCATTGTTACTGTCATCAATGTTCTAGATGGCTTAAACCTAAGTTCACCTTTACAGTAAGACTCACAATTTGATCCTTGGGTTATTCATTTCTCGTCGCAAGCACCGAACCAAGATAAAACAGCTTGCTATATTGGATATCTGTACAGTAACCTATCCTGCTAGTACTAAGTGACTGGAGAGATTAGCCAGAAAAGTCACATTAGCAGAAACATATCTAAATTAAGACGATAGAAAGACAGAAGCTTTGTGATATAGTCAGAAAAACATTCGCGCAGCAATAAACAGATTCGTTGGTTCCCGTCAGCGAGGCTGTTTCTCTTGTCTGTCTTCAAATATGTGCTCATAATATGCAATAGCATGTAACCGCGCAGTCAGTTTCATAACCAGATCAGTTAAACTGATGAGTTCGCTTCTTGTGTGGTTAGGGAAAAGCCCAACAGCTGTCTAAGCAGTGGCACACTCTGTCAGTATCCTGCATGCGCTGAGAGAATGTACCAAGGCGAACCAAGACAGGCTGCAGCCCTGGCATCTCTCTTCAGCCGGACAGTCCTCTCATCGTCTCAACACAGTATTGCCATGGATATAAGAGCTTTGAAGATTAAGCACTGTAGAGATCGAATTTGTGACTCTGGTGTGTCAGAAATCATGAAAGCTTCTTTGGCAGCCAAGGGAAAATCGACTAAAAAATATCACCTATCATTTAGATTTAAACCTAAACATTTAACTTATAATAAGATCCATGAGTTATTTCCTGTTACAAACGTCGATCCAAGGTGGGATACTTCATTATGTTTGGCTTAACTTGGAATAGCTAATTTGCACATTATTTCGGTATCCGGAAAACTCATCGCTGTAAATTCAGTGCAAGTAATTATATCGAGGTAAATACATGACTATAACTTCATCGCTGGATAATTTAATTTCATCGCAAGCCAATACATCTTCGATAAATTCATTGTCATCCTTTTTAACTGTGGAGAAAATGCATCGCTAAACTTTAAAGTACTTCTTTTATTCTCAGAGTACATATATTGCTTTTCGTTAATAATGAAAATATAATTTTTTTCGTACTTCGTTCACTAATAACAGACTAGCAGACATGATTTTCTGCTTTGGTTTTTGTTTTTGCCTTGTTTTTTTTTTTTTGTTTTTGCCTTTTTTTTTTTGTTGTTGTTCTTTTCATGGTGTTATAATTTTTAAACTGCTAAATAAAATGTGCAGATTGACTTTTCAACTGAAACACCAAGGAAAGTGTACATAATTATTTTCAAAACAGTATTGAATGATAAAATACTGCGAGTCTTTCTTTATTCCCAAATGATCGTAAAATGCTATTTTAGTTTTTATGCGCTTGACGATAAACTAAGTAAATTATGTTATTAATACTGGCAACTTTTTTAAAAAATATAACAATAGAGTCTTAATTCATTATATTTTAATTCGCCCTAATGAGGAAATAATGACAATAAGTCTCAGAGTAAATAACTATAGCGTTTCATTAACAATGTAAAAAGGAATTTAAAGACAAAAACGAGTTATTGGGAAATTTACTCAATATATACATAAATATATACATGAAATAAAATCCCAAAAAGATAATGCAGTTAAAAGAAAGATAACACTATTTTAAAATTGGAGGAAGGAAGGAAGAAACATTAAAAAAGATAAATTGTGAGTAATGCCGCTTAAATAATACATTATTTTGCCATATTGATAATCATTGATGTTGTCTGAAACTCTTACAGCGTAATTTTTTATCTTTCGTTTTGTGATATGGAATATAAACACTAGCGATATGATGTTTAATTCTTATTTGGTATCTTTATTCTTTTCTGTTTATCCAAATTTCTAAAAGTTTCTAGATAATAGGATGCAAAATTTGGGCCGTTAAATTTCTTTTTCATTGCGAATGAAATACGCCGAATTAATTCTGTGAATAAAAGACATTAAATAATATTCAGCGATGTATTTATTCAGCGGATCAAAAAGGTGGTTCGATGAATTTACCGAAGATGTATTTGGATTACGAAGCAATTACAAAGAAATAAAAATTCGCTGTGAATGTGTACTAATGTGTACACACACATACACACATGTGTGTATATTTGCTTATATATGTGTATATGTCTGTGTATGCGTCTAAGGTTGTGTGTGCGCGGGCGTGCGTGTGTGTTTCTATTGTTCCTCTTTATTTTTCGATCTTTCCTCTCGATGTATTTAAACTAGTAACGGTTTTCTGATTAACATAGCGGATCAGGATTTGGGCAAACACAGTTATAAAATTAATTTTACCTTAAATTTATTTAATTTGATTTAAACTATGTATCACGATTATGTAATTATATATTTAATGCTGTCTATCTTAATGAAACAACTGTTGAGCAGAATTGATGCATGAACTATACGTTTAATTTATACTTTTCTACTTTTATGTTAAATATGCTATTTTTAAAAGTTGTTTTAACCAATTATGTATACACATGCAAGTTGGTTCCACTTGGATTTACTTTAGTGAAATAACATGCTGGAGTTTAATGACCTGTTATCAATTAAGCTCTTAATTACTGTGGATTTTTCTTTGGTGCTTATACATCAATTCTGTCAACGGGATTGCAGTCCACACAGTATCATGGTACAGTATAATTTGTTGCTGGCACTCCGTCGCTTACGACGTCGTGGGTTCCAGTTGATCTGATCAACGGAACAGCCTGCTCGTGAAATTAACGTGCAAGTGGCTGAGCACTCCACAGACACGTATACCCTTAACGTAGTTCTCGGAGATATTCAGTGTGACACAGTGTGACAAGGCTGACTCTTTGAATTACAGGCACAACAGAAACAGGAAGTAAGAGTGAGAGAAAGTTGTGGTGAAAGAGTACAGCAGGGTTCGCCACCATCCCTTGCCAGAGCCTCGCGGAGCTTTAGGTGTTTTCGCTCAATAAACACTCACAACGCCCGGTCTGGGAATCGAAACCGCGATCCTACGGCCGCGAGTCCGCTGCCCCAACCACTGGGCCATTGCGCCACCACACAGTATAATATACGTAGTTGATCTATGCAGTAGATATATATCTAAAAGGGAAAATTTAACTAGTTTTCCGAAGATTGAAAAGATGATGAAAGTTGAGGGTGGTAGTAGTAGTAGTAGTAGTAGTAGTAGTAGTAGTAGTAGTAGTAGTAGTAGTAGTAGTAGTAGCAGTAGTAGTAGTAGTAGTAGCAGTAGTAGTAGTAGTAGTAGTAGCAGCAGCAGCAGCAGCAGTAGTAGTAGTAGTAGTAGTAGTAGTAGTAGTAGTAGTAGTGGCAGCAGCAGCAGCAGCAGTAGTAGTAGTAGTAGTAGTAGTAGTAGTAGTAGTAGTAGTAGTAGTATGGGTTGTGGTGGCGGTAGTTGTTTTGGTGGTGGAGAAGGAGGATCTCCGCCATTCAACAGTGATGGTTCAGGTGTTCTACCAACTGAATTATCCACGCCTGAGTTAACACATTTAATCAATATGACAAAGTGTTTGTGACAAAGCTGTACACTTCGAATTAGGGGTACAATCCACTCGATGGACTTCAACACACTTCCCACCTGTTCAGCATGGTTTCCTGGTCCCTTGTTCTGAAGGTTCTCAGAATTCATCCAGCCATTCACCTGCACTCTGCCACCATCTTGGTGACATGCATGTGAAACAAGGCATCGTTGCTCATATCAATCCGAAAATCGCGCACCGTATGTGATTCTAGGATTTCCTCTCCTTTTGGTCCAAAGTATCGTTGTTGTGACTTCTGAGCACCTATTAGCTGGTAGCGGAGGGCTTGGAATTTACATTAAATTGCATGTTGTTGTCCTCAGCCCACATATATATAGTAATGTAGGTGCTATCCTGCACTCAGAGTCACCGTTAGAGACAATTGCATTCTTCCTTTTTGGTTTCATATCGCTTATAGCCACCTTCGTTATTCTATAATTCTCACATTAGCATTTTGCTGATTCATCCACTGATTCATATGGTAAATACTTTATACTGACAGTCGGGATTTGACCGAACCGTTCAGCGATGGAGTAGTCATCACTGAAGGGCTTTACTTTCAAACGAAACTACAATTCTATTAGGTTGTCAAGAAAGTTCTTGCGGTTTTTAACTTTTAAATTCAGATGCACATATCTCAACTCAGACAAAACTTTATTAATCGAAATAAACACCATCGGAATCGACACACATTTGCCAACGCGAAACAAGTTTATTTATGCCAGTAGCGTAAAAATCCTGCGTTCTGGTGGCGATGAAGTCGTTGAAGGCGTGTTTGGCATCGTCTTGGCTTTTGAAGCATTCTCACGCTGAAAGTTGTCGAGTGGCTTGAAAAAGAGATTGTCGGTAGGCGAGAGGTCTGGAGAGTATGGCGGATGAGGCAGAGCTTCGTAGCCCAATTCGTTCAAATTCTGCGGCCGAGCATTGTCGTGGAGAAGAATTGGTCCTTTTCTATTGACCAATGCTGGCTGTTGTTGTCGGAGTTTCTTATGCATTTCATCCATT
>NC_068985.1:45882208-45882623 GCF_001194135.2 Octopus bimaculoides
AAGGAAAGACGACACTTCAAAACGGGGTTTTGTTTTTGGTTGTCGTTCAATTCGTGCGGCACCCATTTCTCAAGTATTTTTGCTTTTCCAATCTCTTTCAAGTGGTTGGAAATTGTCGTATACGTTACGTCTAATTCAGAAGCAAGCTCTCGAACAGTTATGCGTGGATTGGCTTCGACTAAGGCTCTTAGTTGATCGTTGTGAACATCCAATGGCCGACCACTACTCTTATCATCTTCAAGACTCTCGTCACCACTGCGAAATTTCTTGAACCACCATTGTGCTGTACGTTCATTAGTGGTTCCTGGGCATCGTTGATATTGCGAGCTGTTTCAGCAGCTTTTCGGCCTAGCTTGAACTGGAATAAAAAAATTGTGCGAATTTCCTTTTTCTCCATGTTGTATTCAACGTTCCG
>NC_068985.1:45883619-45884251 GCF_001194135.2 Octopus bimaculoides
TATATATATATATATATATATATATGCGTATGTGTGTGTGTATGTATTTGAGTAAATGAAAATTACTGTTACCGATGAATGAGCGAAATAAAAGCAATTAGGTGGATATCTGTTTAGGAAAGTGTGTATATGTGTGCATGCGTGTGCGTGTACGTGTTTAAGCGTGGATGTTTGTGTGTGTGTCTGTATGTATGTGTGCTATTAGTGAATATATAGATAACCGGAGACATATTGATGGTATGAGTCAGGATAAAAGAATTACGGTTACTCTGGCTGATCCCTAAATAAATAAATAAATAAATAAATAAACATGGAGTGAGATTATCTGAAAATCTTTTCTAAACTTTATGTAGCAATGTTTACATCTTGACATGCTTAAAATCAGAGAACGGCAGCTTCCTCTCTATAAGTTTTAACAAAACCGCGAGAGGATAATTAGTCAGCATGATGCTGGTTAATTATTGTAAAATTTTTGAATTTCTGATGAAGCTACAGGGTGATACACAAGCACTCAACCATGAGTGCATTGCATCTTATAGCAGAAACAGCTGTAAGCTAATGAAGTTCATGACGTCATTTCTTATTCCCTTGTCATTTATTTTATTTCTCATATATATATATGTGTGTGTGTG
>NC_068985.1:45884971-45885589 GCF_001194135.2 Octopus bimaculoides
ATATATAAGGGTAAAAACCTCCTTCGGTCATGAATGACCATGGGATTGCACCAAGAAAGTTCCCCTTCGAGGCAAGGTTTTTTTATGGAAGACCAGCAGTCACCCATGCATACCAATCTCCCCTCTCTACGCCACTGATCTTGTCCCAGGCAGAGGCAAAAGCCGATATATCTTGGCACCAGCGACGTCGCAACTCATTTCTACAGCCGAGAGAACAGCCACTTACACGTTAATTTCCCGTGTAGAAATTTAGTTTGTCAAACAAGTGAATGCTCATCGTAGAAAACTGACTGAGAACCCATCAGGTATACTACGAAATATACTGTTAAGTATATGGTTTGATCACTCGCGTAATTCCTCTGCATTCATTGAACGTTCTAGAAAATACATGTGTGTATGTGTGTATGTGTGTAAGTATAAGCGTGTCTGTATGTGTATGTGCGTGTGTATGAGCATGTGCGTGTGTGTGTGAGTATGTGTGTGTGTTTGTGTGTGGGTGTATACGTGCGTTTGTGTGGGCTTGTGTTCGGTATGGTGTTAGTGTGAATTTACGTTTATGATTTGAGCAAATGCCATAAAGGTTTTACACACACACACACACACACACACACACACACA
>NC_068985.1:45886202-45886989 GCF_001194135.2 Octopus bimaculoides
ATATATATATATATATATATATATACTATATACTATATGTACGTATATACAGTATACTTATATGCGTTTATATGTATGTATATGTCTGTAATTCTATGTGTATACGTATTCAATTGCGGTTGTAGAAGTGTCAATGTCTGATACTTATTTCAAGCAAGGAGTCTTCATCCAATCTCGATGGCCACTTGAAATGGCTCTGACGACACACCATAATTACTACTTTTAGTAAGACTTTGGCACCCATTTAATATTGATGCGCCACTCAGTGTAATTATTACTCTCAGTGAAATGTTCGTCAACTTTTATGTCCGTTCTTATATTGCTGTGCCGCTCTCTCACAAATAGCCAACCAGGGAGACTGTATATGGATGCTAGACATGCTAGAATTAACAGTCGACTCTCGCTCTCTCTCGCTCTCTCTCTCTCACTCTCATACTCTCTTTCGCTCTCTCAGTATCTCTCTCTATCTGTCTCTTTGTCTCTTTCATTTTCTTTTTCTGTCTCTCTCGACTCTCTCTTCTTCTCTCTCTCCTTCTCGCTCTTTCTCTCTCTTTGTCTCTCTAATATCATCCTACAGTCTTTTCGCCCTTCTTTTCTCCTCCCTTCTCTCTCTTTCTCTCTTTCTCTCTTTCTCTTGTCTCTCATATCTCTCTCTGTCTCTGTATTTGTCTTTTTGTCTCTCTCTCTCTCTCTCTCTCTCTCTCTCTCTCTCTCTCTCTCTCTCTCACACACAACTCCCTCTCTCGATTCCCTCTCTCGACTCCCTCTCTCGACTCCCTCTCTCTTT
>NC_068985.1:45887548-45888445 GCF_001194135.2 Octopus bimaculoides
GATCTTGAGGTTATATCAGTAAACAAGAGTAGCCAGATAGTTGAATTGTATTTAGTTAAGCCCTTTTTTAATCCGGGGGTTCTCAAAACCACTGTTTTGCCTATGGACCCCTTTGGCACCTATTTTACTTTATTGGACCTCCCTAACCATTCGGTGTGTGTGTGTGTGTGTGTGTGTGTGTGTGTGTATAAATTCTACTAAATAATTCTACTAAATAATAAATTTTTATTATTACATATAAGGAATTGTATTTTTTTTTAAATTAGATTATTTTGTGTATTGTATAATTATAAGCAATTTATTTCACATAAATTTTAACAAAAAATGTTATATTGACCCACAAGGGCCATAAGAATTCTCGTTGAGAACCTCTGCTTCACATTTTATGATCAAAGCTCGCCTTTTATTATTTTGAGGTTGATAAAATTAAGTATTAGTCAAGTACTATGGTCAGTATAATCGACTGTATCTTCAACCCAAATTTAGTGACCATGTAACATGTTGGAAATCATTATTACTCATTTCTTTGATGCATATACCCAAAATAAGGGAAGACTTAATTGCGAAGTTCTTCGCCACACAAGTGTAACCTATCAACATAAATACTGTAGGCAGAAAGTATTTATTTTCGTCACACTATTATAATCTATATATATAAAAATGAGAATGTGTGTCTGTCTGTCTGTCTGTCTGTGTGAATCCCTAAAACTCGAGAACTACGCAACCAATTTCATTCAAATTTTACACATGCCTTACTTAGGGTTCCAGTTGTGTTTTAGTCAAAAAAAATTTTAACTTCTTGCAGAGTTCGAGCCCACAGCAACATAATATCTCCTCCACTATTTAAGTATTACGTGTCAAAAGTGAAACAAAAACGCTCATGTCAAATACTTTCAC
>NC_068985.1:45888955-45891485 GCF_001194135.2 Octopus bimaculoides
AAATGAGACGCATCTTTGCCTCCACTGATTCACTTGCAAAGTGTTGAGTAAAATTATTTCGTTGCAGACCTCCTTTGGGTCTTTTTATTATCACTACGACACACATAGTCCCCAGTTGGTAACATTGATTTCAAGGCCCTCCAAGATGAGAGACTGGCATTCCACTTAATGTCTATGTTCCATGCTGGCATGGATTGGAGAGTTATTAATGTAGAAATATAGTATCGTAGCTACTAACAGTTGAGGGTTGCGTAGTCTAGACGGCGTTTTTAGATTTCATTATTCTCTTTAACCCGGGCAAAGCCGGGTATTTCTGCTAGTCTATTATAAAATAATATAGGCACACAGTTAACGTTGCAAACTTAAGAGTTATTATTGCTAATCTAACGATGCTAACTTCGTTGAAATCTTCCGTTATTGAATGCTGTGTTCCGAGGACTTGAGAATTGTGTCTCTCTTCAAGCTGTGTAAAAAATGTCACATTCCTCTTTAGCCAGTATTCTCAGACCAGTGACGTTGTATCTAAAATGCCGAAAAGAAGACATCGCTATACCTAACTGAATGAAACTATCGTACAAGAAAGACTACCGCAAAGTGATGGCAGTTTCTTCATGTCCGAAGATCATAAGGAATGTAACTATTTAAACCAGGGGTTCTCAAACATTTTTATCTATGGACCCCTTTGATTACTATTTTATTCTGGTTCACCTCCATAGTCATTCGATGTTTAAAAACAGTTTTATAGAAACATCTTTCAAAATTCCTATTTTGTTTTTCACACATTCCTTTGTGTAGGTTGATCTATGTAATGCGTTAGAGAAAGAAACCTGTCTGTCTCTTGCAATACATACCAATACATGTGGAGGCGCAATGGCCCAGTGGTTAGGGCAGCGGACTCATGATCATAGGATCGCGGTTTCGATTCCCAGACCGAGCGTTGTGAGTGTTTATTGAGCGAAAACACCTAAAAGCTCCACGAGGCCCCAGCAGGGGATGGTGGCGAACCCTACTGTACTCTTCCACCACAACTTTCTCTCACTCTTACTTCCTGTTTCTGTTGTGCCTGTAATTCAAAGGGTCAGCCTTGTCACCGTGTCACGCTGAATATCCCCGAGAACTACGTTAAGGGAACACGTGTCTGTGGAGTGCTCAGCCACTTGCACATTAATTTCACGAGCAGGCTGTTCCGTTGATCGGATCGTAAGCGACGGAGTGCCAACAACAACAACAATACCAATACATACATCTAAAGCAACATATTTTCAGGGGCCCTTAAAATACTATTGAGAGTACCCAATTTATTATTTTGTTGCGTGGACCACCCTAAAATCTTATATGGACCCTCAGGGGCCATATGAACCCAGGTTGAGAACCACTGATATAAATCGATCCTTGACGCTGCAGAGCTTTTCTTCCTGCCTGCGTTTAGTTGTTTTAAAGTGAGAGTCGATCTTCTCGATCCAATCCCACCCTTTAGACTTGGAGGTTTGACCTCAATGGTTCAGCGGACTAAGACGGCTGCGGTGACTTGCACGCTATAAGTTTTACGCTGGAGTGACCTTCACTTAGGTGTATTGCTTTATAAGCCTGGGGAACTCCATCTACCTTGAAGTTCCTGGAAGATTGTCAAAGAGGGTGCCGGATCGCCTGAAGGAGTCCACTCTCATTTGCTGTCCAGGTTGACTCCCTTTGCCTATTCCTTTCCCAAGGTGCTCACAAGACGGTGAGGGTTTGTGCTTGGAGTTTCTTCCAGAACATGCTAGTTGACACATAACTGGGACGCTAACAGGTGCCACTATTCCGAGTCAGAATAAACCTGGGAGTAACAGGGGCCAAGAGGTAGTTTCTCATTCTTCAAAAGCCTGGAAATTCCAGCCAGGGCCTTACTACCGGGTGCAGTTTAATGTCATAGCCCAAGACAAGCCGCTAAGTACACAACATAGAATTATCTTCTTAGGAGCATATATAATGGAATATAAACACACACACACACACACACACACACACACACACACACACACACACACACACACACACACACACACACACACACACACACACAGATACCTACATACATAAATAAATACATACATACACACACAGATACATTCATACATACACACACAGATACATACATGCTTACATGCATACATACATACATATAACAGACAGAAAACATGAGTGATAAACCAAAAGCAAAACGAGGTGAATAAACAATACGAAACACAAACAAGTAGAATGTCAGAGAGAATTACGAACGGTCACCCCGACAGACAAGCAGGCAGACAGACAAGCAGGCAGACAGACAAGCAGGCAGACAGACAATGGAACGTTCATTCCATTTCTGACTAAACCTGAAATATTTTATCTTCTACGACAGCCACAAGTTTTCTCAGCCTCACTTACTCTTCCTCCTCCTCTTCCTTCTCCTCCTATTCCTTTTCTTCTCCTTTCTCGTCGTCCTCCTCTTTTCCTCTACCCTCTTAAAATGTCTACAATGTGTCTCTTTATTCAACCCGTTCTCTCTTTA
>NC_068985.1:45891755-45892726 GCF_001194135.2 Octopus bimaculoides
TTATCCATATGTTTCTTTTGTTTTCTTCTTACAATGCGTGTTAATCCAAACACCATCATCAAACACCATCATTCATCCAAACACCATCATTCCTACCACTACTACTACCACCACCACCACCACCACCACCACCATTGGTGTGTTGCTTTCACCTTAGCATTAACACACTCCTCACCGAGTTTCCTAGTAATTCATCACATCACATTTCTTCATCGTCGTGTCATCATCACACTTCACCATCATCATCGTAGTCTTATGATATGCGTGTACATGTGTGCGTGTGTGTGTGTGTGTGTGTATGCGTGTGTGCGTGCGTGTATATGTATGCGTGTATGTGTGTGTATGTATGTGTGTATGTGTGTGTGTGTGCGCGTGTGTGTGTACGTATATGTAAATACATAAGTAAATATATATATATATGTATAACCAAGTGGAGAATGGAGAAACAGACACAAGAAGAAGCAGGTCGATTGCGCTAGTTAGCCATTAATTAAATCAATTGTGTGGAGATTAGCCTATCGCTTGAATGTTTAAACAATCCTAACTTATATCTATATATACATATGTATCCATTTTTTCTCTTAAGCGTTTCAGCCCAAAGGTTGTAGCCACGTTAGGCCATCACCTTTTGAATGACCATTTCTGTGTGAATGTCTTTTGGTAAAAGAGAGAGTTTGTTATTTCTGCCCTCGTTTGAGTTTCTTGCTGTGATGTAGGTTCATCAGGGATCTTGGACAGCAGAAGCTCTCAGGTTGTTTCTTGAAGATTTCTACTCCCACCACTCTGGCAAGACATTAAATAGCCGTGGGTCTTTGAATCCCAAGCTACCGCAGCAATTGGTCTTCATTCTAGACGGGATACGCGGGACATTTTGAAACAGTGCAAATTCTCTGGGAGCAGAGGAATATATTCAGTCACTTCTCATCTAGAAACATTCACCACCACCATCACCAACACCACCACCACCACCA
>NC_068985.1:45893480-45894120 GCF_001194135.2 Octopus bimaculoides
CCGCATTTCTGTCGTAAATAAAGGTGAGCTGACATGACAGAAGAGAATAATCGTAAATTCCAATAAAACGACTTCACGGCATAGAGAGACGACAACAACAACAACTACTACTACTACTACTACTACTACTATTATTACTACCAACACCACCACCACCATCATCACCACTACCACCACTACTACTATAGCAGCATCGCAAAGACGGCTACACAACTCCAGGATCATAAGAACCACTATAACAACAATAACAACAACAGCAACAACTAGACAACACAATAACAACATCTGGTTCAACACAATAACGCATCATTAACAACTACAACAATCACTGATTCCCTCCCTTGATCATTCATTAACTCACTCCCTCAGTCATTCACCGGCTCGCTGCCTCAGTCATTGATTCCTTCATTCCGTCACTCATTCTTTAAATCATCCGTTAAATCACTACCTCAATCATTGATCTCCTTATTCTCTCACTCACTAACTCTCTGACTCACTCTCTCAATCATTCGTCAAATCGCTGCCTCAATCGTTTATTTCCTTATTCTCTCACTCACTAACTCTCTCACTCACTCTCTCAATCATTCGTCAAATCGCTGCCTCAATCGTTTATTTCCTTATTCTCTCACTCACTCTCTCA
>NC_068985.1:45894240-45899421 GCF_001194135.2 Octopus bimaculoides
CGTTTATTTCCTTATTCTCTCACTCACTAACTCTCTCACTCACTCTCTCAATCATTCGTCAAATTGCTGCCTCAATCGTTTATTTCCTTATTCTCTCAGTCACTAACTCTCTCACTTACTCTCTCACTCACTCTCTCAATCATTCGTCAAATCGCTGCCTCAATCGTTTATTTCCTTATTCTCTCACTCACTCACTAACTCTCTCACTCACTCTCTCAATCATTCGTCAAATCGATGCCTCAATCGTTTATTTCCTTATTCTCTCATTCATTAACTCATTCCCTAAATCATTCGTCAAATCACTGTCTCAGTCATTGATTCCCTTCGTCCCCTCAGTCATTCATTGATTCATTCCCTAAGTCATTCGTCAAATCACTGCCTCAATCATTGAATCTCCTCGTTCCTTAACTCATTTATTAACTCACTGCCTCAATAGTAATTTCCTCATTCTCTCAGTCATTCATTAACTCATCTCCTCAATCATTCGTCAGATCACTGCTTTAATCATTGATTCCCTCAGTCGTTCATTAACTCACCTTCTCATTATTCATCAACTCATTGCTTCACTCATTGATAGCCTCATTCCCTCAGTCATTTATTAACTCACTGTCTCAATCATTAATCAAATCAATCAATTCTTCGTTCCTTCAGCCATTCATTAACTCATCTCCTCAATCATTCGTCAGATCACTGCCTTAATCATTGATTCCCTCAGTCGTTCATTAACTCACCTTCTCATCATTCATCAACTCATTGCTTCACTCATTGATAGCCTCATTCCCTCAGTCATTTATTAACTCACTGTCTCAATCATTAATCAAATCAATCAATAATTTTTTCGTTCCCTCAGCCATTCAATAACTCATTCCCTCAATCACTCTTAGCTTATACATTCAACCACATATTAATAAACCCGTTAATACATTCACTCCAACACAAAATCATTCACTCTTTAGCCCCAGGTCAGTCACGACGGAACGAACCTATAATCGGACACGTTCCAGCTTTGACTCTCCCTCGGATCTTTTGTATATCAAAGACTGCACTCTTCAAACGTAATCTTCCTTTCAAAACAAAAATAAAAGTGAGAGACTTTATTTATGGGTTAATAAACCTACCAATGGTTTCATGTGGAATATTCTTTACAATTGTTCAAGCGTTCTACGGGGGAACATTGGTACTCGTCTCCATTTTGGATGAGAATATTAGCGCATGTGTGTGTGTGTATATATACTTGTATGTATGCATGCTTGTATGAACATATATTTGCCTACACAAAACACTTCTTATGATGTCTAATAACTAAATCCACTCACAAGGCTTTTAAGAGAAGAACCCGTTTTCTCTGATTGGACAACAAGTATATATTGATATATATATATATATACATACATACATACATACATACATACATACATACATACATACATACATGCATACATATGTGTGTCTATATACGTACGCATATATATATACATACACATACGCAGAACTATCAAGCACTTTATAAACTTACACAAAAATGCAATTAGGTGTATTTTAAGAAATTATATGCATGTGCATGTGTATATGTGTGTGCGCGCACACACACACACACACACACACACACACACACACAAAGTAGTAAAATGATCAACTCTATCAGTTTCGACAGTGTGTTCCCGTTTGTCCACCTACCTTTGTATCTCTCTATTTCGTTAGATAGATAAACGGACAGACAGTGAGACAAACTGACAGACAGTGAGACAAACTGACAGACAGACAAACAGACGGATACAAATAAGGGACAATGGATGAACAGAGTAAATAAAAATAAAATTAATCTGGAGCAAAGAAAGGAATGAACGAATAAACGAATAGAGGAATGACAGAAGACAAGGATAATAAAAGCAAACAGAGACATTGGACGAGGATAGTTAGTAAGAAAAAGTATGAAAAGAAGACAATGAAAGTTATAACGTCAAAACAGGACCAAACGATAGATAGATGGATAAAAAAAAGATATGATAAAATAGGAGAGAGATTGGGTGGATTAGAAAGTGAGATACTTGAGAGGGAGGTTGAGAGAGAGAGAGAGAAAGAGAGAGGATGGTTATGTAGAAAAAGTAAGGAATTTGTTGTATAAAATAGCAACGTATTGTTAGATCATTGTGAAAGAATTTGGTAAGTCTGTGCTTGAGATTCCTCAAGCGAAATCAATAAGTTATGTTGGCAATGTTTCCAGGCGTCAAACTCTTTTAATGCAGAATGGCAACCGAGCAGAGAACGGCCCGACGCTTTTTTTTCTCTCTCTAAGGGATATCCCGTCTATTTATTACTGTTGTAATTGCTGTTGCTATTTATTTAACCACAGGTCAGGCTTGATCCAGCAGACCTATGAGCAAAGCCATTCCAATAATGACTAATATGTCATTAATTCAGATGTGGGATCTCTAGCTCTCTATCCTCATTTCTTTCCTTCTTTATTTTAAATTTTGATGGGATTTTGACTGCTATTTCTACCTAACTGATTGAATGACCACGTATAAACGTTTTTCTGTTTTTCTGGGTTTTTTTTCTTTTATACCTTTTGAAGAGACCCTAGCTATTTCTGACCCTCTTAGATTGATGATACGGGTAAGGTTGACGTTAATTAGTCCTGTAGATTGATGCCAGAAGGAAAACAAGAGCAAACTGTGAGTTCCAGGGACTGCAGTTTGGGAGAAATAAGGATTGGATTAAAAAGTTTAGGGTGCTTATCTTTTACTTGTTTCAGTCAATAGACCGCAGTTATGTTTGGACACCGCCCTAGAGAAATTTTAGTCGAATGAGTCGACCCCAGAACTTATATTTTAAGCTTGGTACTTGTTTTATCGATATCCTTCGCCGAACTGCTACGTTACGGGGATGTAAGCACACCAGCACCGATTGTCAAGCGATAGGGTGGGGGATAAACACAGACACAAACACACACACAAACACATGTATCCACTCACAAGGCTTTGGCTAGCCCGAAGCTATAGTAGAAGACGCTTGCCCAAGATTCCACGCAGTGGAACAGAACTCGGAACTACGTGGTTGGGAAGCAAGCTTCTTTATTTCATAAATTGGCCATGGCAGCCGTACATAGATGGAACAAACAAGGACAGACAAACATAGAGGGTGAAGAAGTTGCTTATTACGAATGAAATAGTTTCGAATGAAACTATTATGCTGTTAAAAATTATATCTTTTTTTTTTCCTTTTAAAACATTCAATATAAGCTTGATGATCATTGCAAATTTTGCAATGTGTGACTGAAGGAAAGGCATCCAACCTCCAGGTTCAAACCTTTACTTTTCCTTCTGGCTCCACTTACCTGGTTCCAGTCACTCGCAGCTTGTTCACTACTTGCTTCCATCTTTTCGCAAACATATCCTGTGACAGGTATCTCTTCTCCAGCCTGATCTTGCTATCGAGGTGGTAACTAAAGAAGTTACCTGTCACTATACCTCTTACATTCGTCTTCCATTCTGTTTCTTTCAGTATGGCTACTACGCAGAAAAAACACAATCTTGATAATAACTCAGCCGATAGCTGTACTCTTCTCATCGTTGACAACAGTTGCTCGACAAATGCTGTCAGTCCCGATAATTCAGGACACTCCACGAAAGCGTGCAAAACAGTTTCTCTGTCACGCCTGCACCTCGGGCATGTCAGTGAGACGGTACTTCCGTGCCTTGACAGCTTGTCTCGAACAAGTAAAGCCGAACGGTAGCACTGCCAAGATAGGGATTTCTGGTAATTATCCAGATACCCCGGCCCAAAACTTCTCCTGAACAGGTTGATCAAATGATTTCCATCGAAGCCCAGGGCAAAATTTTTAACTCTGTGTTTAGCAGTGTTATGGGCTGAAAATTACTGATGATATCCCCCTTGCTCGGGTCTTTTCTGATCGACGTCACCAGCCCTCGGCTCGCAGATCAGGAAATTCTCCCATTCTGCTGCCATTTGGTGAAGATGCTGGCCAGCAGGTGCCCGAACAAGTCTGGCATAGGGTAGACTATCAAGACCCCACGATTTGTCCCCGAGGCACTCGGATAGCGCCTCGACACCTCCACAGCTGTAATTGGCCTCACCATGGTCTAGCGTCCTGCTCCTCCCGAACAACTCGGCGAAGTGCTTCTAAAGTGCCTCACACATTTATCCTTTGACCAAACGCTCATTTTCGTCAATCAAAGACCTGATTATGACATCGTTGACACGCTGGGTCTCTACCGTACGAGCCCACCCGGCAACATCAATTCTTTCGTGGCCCAATGCAGGCACTTTAGCTCGAACCCTGCATCTCTCATGTTTGGTTTTGAGGTGACGGTCCAAGGCCGTTCTCGCTGCCAGAATTAGGGATGCAGAGCCCAATCTCAACGCCTCTTCTAAAGCCTTAAGTAGGTTACCTTCTACTCTAACCTAATCTAAACTTAACTGACGGCTAAATCTAATGGACTCAAATCGTATGGCTCTTTTTAGGGCAAACCACCACCGGTTATTCACCACACGGTGCTGGTTAATGCTCTTTTCACTAACTCTTTAATCTAGTTACAGTATGCCTCACAAGCCAAAGTAGACTTGTTCAGCTTCCGGTAACTAGATCCCTGTCTATGGGTACTATCTATGTTCAGCCTCCACTTAACCATTTTATGGTCAGTGTAGGTGACTTGAACAAACTGTGAACAGCTAAAGCTAGACTTATCTTTAACCCTTATAACTATCCTGTCTAAGTAAGACTTGAGCTTCCTGTTGCCATTCATCCAGGTCTACACTGGGATGTTCAGGTGCTCAAGTCTGTAACGATCTGCCAGCTGAAAACGCTTAAGCAGATCGATGAGGCGCAAGTTAACACTCCTACCAGTCGAGCCACAGCTATCCAGACGTGCATCCAGGATAGCATTGTAGTCTCCTAACTCAACTAATGTCTTAGACGTCACGAGAAAGTTCTCTAGGCGCCGATAGAAATCAGTTTGCTGCCTTCTTGCACAGGGTGCGTAAATACCGATGAACCTGAAGGCCTTGTTGCTGTATGTCACGTCAAGGACGACCAGCCCACTTTCAGCGTCCACAAAGACTACTTATCTGCAGAGCCAAACCTTTTTGGACCAGGACTACTACATCTCCTCGACCTCTGGTCTGGCCAGGAGACATGATTTTCTCATAGCCATTCAGGAG
>NC_068985.1:45899521-45900339 GCF_001194135.2 Octopus bimaculoides
TGTGTGTGTGTGTGTGTGTGTGTGTGTAATGTTTGTGCATTTAGCATATAGTAGAACGCAGCTAATAGATTACACCTACCTTCATTCATGTGTATACATGTGTAATATATGTATTTATATGCATACATATACATACATACATATATATATACACACACATATTTATACGTGTAGATATATATAATTTATATTCACTCACTATGTTTATATTCATATATATACATATGCAAACGTTCGCACGCACGCACGCACCTATATATGCATACGGGTACACATATGCACTTTTCTTTCTCCATATCTTTCTTTCCCTATTCCATTCTCTCTCCCTCTCTCTTTCCTCTCCTTCCCCCTCGCTCCCCCTTTTTCTCCCTTTTATTTTTTCAAATCCACCACGCACCCATCCACCTCTCTCTCTCAATTAATCTATCAATTCATCAAATAATTCTCATTGTTGGTGTTCTGTATATCTTTATTCATCATCCACCAATCTATTCACCCACACTGCTCAGCCACCCGTCTACCTAGCTGTTCATCCATCAACTCTGGCTTCAATTTATCTACCCATAAATCCATCCATTCATCTATCAATCACCTTTTCTTCTCCGCTCTATACCGACATCTCACTTCCCTAAACACAGGTCCATTCACTCATTCTTCCATCCATTCTTTCACCCAGCCCTCCTTGTATAAAATCCAACGAGCCACCCATCTATCCATCGACCCAGACACCCAAACACCCAACTATCCCTCTATTCATTCATCCACCCTAATACCCGCCATCCACCATGTTACCCCGCCATCCACCCTGCTATCCCGCC
>NC_068985.1:45901261-45904190 GCF_001194135.2 Octopus bimaculoides
AGAGAGAGAGAGAGAGAGAGAGAGAGAGAGAGAGAGAGAGAGAGAGAACTTTCGCGTCAAAGAATCCTGATATCCTACATTACAGCCAGACTTCATTTTTGTTAGGGTTTATTTTTAACGGATTAATCAGGATGAAGGAACGTTGTCTATGACCTTCACATGTTCACAATCTCACCCAGGCTGGTGAGATTGATGTGGCTAATGTTCACCTTGAACATTTGGAAGTCCACCAGAAGGGAATTTCGGGATTAGTGACGAGGTGGAGGACGACGATGAAAGTGTGAAAAGGGCTAAATTTAGGTTTTGTGCAGTGAAACAAAGTAATAATGTGGAGAAGGTCAGACAGGTTATTGAAATTAGGACATCAACAATAGCATAGAGCAACATGCTAACTTTTAGTTTAGTCTTGCACATTTTCACTGTTCCTCTTATAGATTAAGTATGCAAATTATACGTTATAGTTCATCTTGTGTTGCTTAATGTCTGCCAATTTATGTATGTATATTCTTTATTCTTTTATTTGTTTCTCTCATTCAACTGCAGCCATGCTGGAGCACCGCTTTTTCGTCGAAGAAATCGACCCGAGTACTTATTCTTTGTAAGCCTAGTATTTATTCTATCGGTCTCTTTTGCCGAATCACTAAGTTATTGGTACGTAAGGACACCACCATCACTGATTGTGGGGGGAATGGAACAAATACAGACACACAAATGCATACATATATACATATACACGACAGGCTTCTTTCAGTTTCCATCTGCCAAATTCGCTTACAAGGCTTTGGTCGGCCCGAGGCTATAGTAGAAGATACTTGTTTGTTTTCGCTCGGTTTTCTTGCATGCCTCCACTGTCCTGTTCGTGTTCCCAACTTTCACCCTCCATAGATTCCCAATTTTATTTTGGTACTTATGGGAGCAACTGTCTTCGAAGACTCATATTGTCATTCAATGCAGTTGTCGGATAGACATCCGACAACTGATGAAGGGTCGTTCTTTATGTTACTTGTCCTGTTTTCCATTTGTTTCGTTGTTTGCGTATTGAACTCATTTGTTTTCATATTTCATGTTGTTTACTGTTGGTGACGTGTTGTACCCATATATGCATGTGTGTGTATATATATATATATATATATATATATATATAAATGTATGTGTATTTTTTCAATGTGTGCAAATAACACGGAAAAAAATAATAAATAGTTACCAGGGTAGCAAATATTCACATAAGTATCAAGGTTGTAACAGCCTACTTATAAAGGTAGAAATTCCAGGGTTTAATGAAATGTTTTTATATAGCATATATATATAAATAAATGGAGTTTATATATATATATGTATGTATGTATGTATGTATGTATGTATGTATGTATGTATGTATGTATGTATCCATGAATCTGTCTATGTGTGGCTATGTGCATATTTGTATTCAATAACAATGGCATCTATATTTAGCTTAAGGCTATCTTTGCAGTGGATGCCATTGTTTATAATTTTGTCAACATCATGCCGTGATGGTAGGTAGTAACTTGGGGACACTTTTTGGCCAGCTGCTGGTCACTTGCAATAACGTCCATAGAAATGTGACGCAATCAGCGTATTTAGTCGCATCTGGAGGGGTTTAATGCTTTCTCTGTCTCTTCCATTCATTCGATATTTTGCAATCTCCTACCCTTGGATTTTTGCAAAAGTACAACTTTCAAAATGTCACGTAATGTCTAGCGTCATCGTCAAAATTACGGACAACATACGCACGCATAACCTTTGTGTGTTTGTGTGTATGTGTGTTTGTGTGTGTGTAAAATGCTTTTCTTCTAGATCTTTGTTGAGCTACGCTAGTCCAGCAATTGTGAGTTTGTGTGGAAGGTCATTGGTGAGTACTTCGTTACGGATTCACTTATGACCCTTAAGACATTCTCTTCTCTTCTAAACATTCTGTTGTTGTATTTATTCATTTATTTATTTATTACGACTGTTGTTTTGCAAATGCCGTCACAGTGATAACATACGACACCCAAAGGTTGACTGCACTGGTCTTAAACCTCTTACGACGTTTTTTCTTTTCCTTCAGTTGAGTCTCTCAATATCACCATTTCTAATAGACAACAGGAATTTGCTGGTTTTAATTGAGGCACAAGTGTTCCAAAAGTTGGCACCATTAGTGGTTCTGTAAATACAATAAATCTGCTATAATGTTATTTTCTTTATGGTACCGTTGCATGGTACGTTATCATCGATACAAAAGTATTTGCAGCATGCGCTGTGTGAAGAGAGGAGATAGAGATCTTAAATTAAAGATTGTTAGGTAAAAAAGGAAGGCTTCAAAAATGAGAATGACATGAATTATTTGGAATGAGGTTTTCATATTGTGTAAGCACTTTCGCTGTTTGCAGCTTTTCAAACTCACATGGTGTAAGGAAATCTGTATAGAGGAAGTTCTTTTTAGCAGTGGTCTCAATTTTTTTGGTTTAATTTCAGATTGAGAATTCATAGCTGATCAGTTTCTTCTTTTACTCTGAAAAAAAAAAAAGAGGCGGGGAGATACTATGAACTTTCCGTTTACTCAAATGTCTAGATGTTCGCTGCATGGAACATTTCTAAGAGATGAACTTGAATTGTTGCTTATGTACCCGAAGCCGGTTTATTAATCTTTATCTCGTTTGTTTGATGAAATTTTTATTCCGTTGCAAACGCATGATGCAGTAAATAATTTTTTTTCTTTAACAATTCATAACTTTCTTCAAATGTGAATGTATCAAGGATTTCTATATGTGAGTGTATATGTATGTATGCATGTATGTATGTATGTATGTATGTATGTATGTATGTATGTATGTATGTATGTATACATATATGTTACGCTGTTTGCAGCTTTTTAAATTCACGTGGTGCAAGGAAATCCGGATTGAGAAAGTTCTTTTTAGCAGTGGCT
>NC_068985.1:45907697-45908845 GCF_001194135.2 Octopus bimaculoides
TTTTTTTCCTTCATGATCTTTGACAACTATATCTGGTCTATTTGCCTTAATTTCTCTATTTGTGTGTATTGGCATATCCCAGAGTATGGTTGCTTTCTCGTTTTCTGTGACCTTTTCTGGCGTGTGTTTATACCATCTTTTTTCTGTTGCTATTCCATAATGTTGGCATAGCTTCCAGTGTATATAGGTCCCAGCTCTGTCGTGTCTGTGAACATATTCCTTCTTCTTCTTCTTCTTCTTCTTCTTCTTATTATTATTATTATTATTATTATTATTATTATTATTATTATTATTATTATTATTATTATTATTATTATTTATTTGTATTTACTTATTTTTAGGGTGAGTATGGTGGTACATAATTCTTATAAAGATGCCTCTATCTTGAAGGAATTTTTAACAGAAGTTCACTTTGCAATTCTGAAGTATCGGGTTCGATCCTAGAGTGTGGTACGGAGAACAAGCATGTGTGTGCGTATGTGAGTGTATGCGTATATGTGAGTGTGTGTATGTGCGTGTGTATGAGTGTGGGATGAGTGTGTGTGTTTGTGCGTATGTGAGTATGTGTGTATGTTTATGCATGTATATCTGTATGTATATGTTTGTATGTATGTGTGTGTACGTGTGTCTGTCTGTGTGCGTGTGTGTGAGTGTGTGTATGTATGTGTGTATGAATGTGTGTGTATATCTGTGTGTATGTGTGTGAATGTGTGCGTAAGTGTGTGAGTGTGTTGGTGTACGTGTGCGTGTGAGTGTGTATGTGTGTGAGTGAGTGTATATGTGTGTATGTGCGTGTGTATGTGTGTGAGTGTGTGTGTGCGTGTACGTGCGTGTGTGAGTATATGTGCTTGTGTGTGTTTGTGTGAGTGTGTGTGTGTGTCAACCCAAGCCTTGCGAATGACATTGGGTTGACGGAAACTCTGCGGAATACTCAACCATTTACACGCTAAATCGATGTTCATGAAGTTTAGTTGGTCGAAGAACTAGAAAACACAATCGAAATCGGCAGGCATCCATTTATTTTAATCAATTATAATTTATAGTTATTCCTTCTGAATATGTTCTGGCAGATTCGAACGTGAATCTGCTGATTGCTGTTGTATATAGCGCTCTCTCTCTCTCTCTCTCTCTCTCTCTCTCTCTCTCTC
>NC_068985.1:45910422-45911863 GCF_001194135.2 Octopus bimaculoides
CATTCTCATTTTTATATATATAGATGTTTTCCTTTCTATCTATCTATCTATCTATCTATCTATCTATCTGTATGTATGTATGTATGTATGTGTGTGTATGTATGTATGTATGTATGCATGTATGTATATCCACCCACTAATCTGGTTGTATGTCTATCTGTCTATCTATCTACCTTCTTCCTCTTTCAAATACGACAGAGTCCCATCCTTCATTTCTACTCTCCTTTTTCACTTCAAAACCTGATAACAATACATAAGGAGTTCGTTCATTGTACAATACCCAGTCTGCCTAATATAATTACAAGACAACTACAAGTTTCTCTCCTCTTCTCTTTCACACTCCCCACATCTTTCATTTATATATTTTTTCATTTTATATTTTATATTTTATATATTATTTATTTATTTATATATTTATTGTTCTTTTTCGCATCTTTTATTTACTTTATTTTCTCTTGTCGTTTTGTCACTTTTCTATTGTTTGTTCAGAAATGGCGTGGGGGACTCTTTATCAGTCCTTTTCATATGCTAATAAGGTTTTCCGAGGTTGGTGCCGCCGTCGCTGCTGCTGCTGCTGCTGCTACTACTCTTACTACTACTACCACTACTACTACTACTACTACTACTACTACTATCCATTGTTTTACGAGACTGAGGCGCGAACCCCAAGCTTTTCCTGTAGAGAAAGCCTGCTGTATTGTTTAGTTAAATAATTGAATTTTCTGACCAGGTTATCATTCATCCCCTCTCTCTCTCTCTCTCTCTGTCCCCTCTCTCTCTCTGTCCCCCCTCTCTTTCTGTCCCTCTCTCTCTATCTCTCTCTCTCTCTCTCTCTCTCTCTCTCTCTCTCTCTCTCTCTCTCTCTCTCTCTCTCTCTCTCTTACTCACTCTCTCTTCCTTAAACACACACGCGCACTCACATACACAACACAAAACACACATTCACTGACATAACAAATCAGTTCACTTCACTTTCCCAACGCGCTGATGCACACGCAAACACAGACACACACACACACACACACACACATACACACACACACACACGCATATGCAAGCACACACATACACACACACACACACACTTGAACGAAGACATATTCTCTCTCACACACACACACCAATCTTAGAATGATACAAAAACACACTGATACACACACATACCCACACATATACTGCATGCGAAATCGTACATACACACTCGTACATGCACACACACTCACACACACACACACATACACACACTCAGACACACATATATACATATATATGCATACACACACTCACACACTCGCACACGCACACACGCTCTATCACACACACATGCAAACTCACGCCTACGTATACACTCCTTCGTTTTTTTTATTCTCTTCGCTTATTATTTTTAGGGGTCAGCATAAAGAAATCAAACCATACATAAGGGCCTACGCAGCTTTTTTTT
>NC_068985.1:45912313-45913461 GCF_001194135.2 Octopus bimaculoides
ACCACCACCGCCGCTATTTCTTCTCCTCCCACTTTACCTTAAATTTGTTTTTCTACTCTGCCAACCACCCATGTCACAATCAGCTTCCTTGTTTTTTTTTTTTCTGCTCTATCTACTACTCACCTCCTACTTCTCCCTTCATCCTTATTTCTGTTCGCCATCTTCGTTTTCCTTCGATCTCTCCTAACCCACATACGTCCGTCATACAATGTGTTCTCATCATTCTTTTCGTCAACATGCCAACAAGAGGAACTTTTCCCAAAAACTTTCCTTCTGCCTTTTGTCTCCTTTATTCTTTGCTTCTCTCTCTCTTTCTCTCTCTCTCTCTCTCTCTCTCTCTCTCTCTCTCTCTCTCTCTCTCTCTCTCTCTCTCTCTCTCTCTCTCTCTCTCTCTCTCTCTCTCATTTACTCTCTCTATCTCTTCCCGCCTGTCTTATTCAGTTGTTTTTTACTCTCCGTCTCTCAATTTGCTATCTCCTCTTTTCCTTTCTTCCAACTACCCTACTACAACTTGAAGTCTACCGCAAGCACCTTTATACCCACCGTATATGTACGTGCGAGCCTATGTCTGTATAAATATATGTATATAATTATATCTCACCCCTTATTTTTTTCCTTCTCGCACCTCTCTCTCCCCCCTCTCTCTCTCTTTCTTTTCCTCTCTCATTCATGGCTACAATCCAATGACTACAATTAGAAAATGAATGAATACATGTCTGTATATTCGCGTATGTAGGCATGTACATACATACTTACATATACACTTACATATGCACACAAACTGAGATATGTAAGTGTATTCATACATACATGTATACAAGCACACACACACACACACGCAATGTCCAATCTTAAAGACTATTGGATTTTACTCACAAGGTATTGGAATCTTATATGTATACCATTCTGCCTAAACAATGGATTTACAAGTACAATATTCCCTACATTCACTCTCTATTTCCTATCTTATCTAAACTAACTATTGCTTAACCATCCTCTCACACCGTCTCCGATGAAGGGATATAATAAAATCCTGGAAACAGCTGTAAGACCTTCTATTTATAAATGCTCTATATTATATACAGCCTGGGTTTTTTTAATCTCATTACGAAAAGTAAGTCCTCATATATATATATATATATATATAC
>NC_068985.1:45914161-45917133 GCF_001194135.2 Octopus bimaculoides
ATGCTGGAGCACCGCCTTTAGTCGAGCTAATCGACCCCAGGACTTATTCTTTGTAAGCCTAGTACTTATTCTATCGGTCTCTTTTTGCCGAACCGCTAAGTTACGGGGGACGTAAACACACCGCCATCGCTTGTCAAGCGATGGTGGGGGGACAAACACAGACACACAATCACACACACATATATATACATATATACGACGGGCTTCTTTCAGTTTTCGTCTACCAAATCCACTCACAAGGCTTTGGTCGGCCCGAGGCTATAGTAGAAGACACTTGCCAAAGGTGCCACGCAGTGGGACTGAACCCGGAACCATGTGGTTGGTAGGCAAGCTACTTACCACACAGCCACTCCTGCTCCTACATTGTATATTAGTATTTATATCCAATGCTGCATGGAAACGATTGTAATTACAGAGTTAAAAATAATACCATAAATTCCAGTCTTTGAATTGATAAGTCTCCGAAATTCATTCTTTGAAGATTTTTCGAGCGAAAGAACCACCGGAAATGAAAGAAAAAAAATGGCTAATGTACAGTTATTGCAGGCATTATACATCGAGCCAATCAGTTGTTGGATGTGAGCTTATCTGTCTTATTTTCTTGAATTTGTCCAGCTCAGTAAAGCTAGCATTTGTATATATTCAGCAGTTGGCATAGCAACATCTTCGTGCTTGCATTAGTTAACATGTGTTTTGTATTCTATCTACATAAAGGTAAATTCATGCTATGTGTAGAAGCTGTATTAAAAAAATGTAAATGGATAACATTTAGGCTTCAGTTTCTAGCTGGTCCAAATATATATTCATTCCGAAAGATCCCAATATAATCAGGATTTCTGAAGATTCCCATCAGCATCTGCGCGCGCGCGTGTGTATATATATTCTTCAGTCATTTGACTGCGGCCATACTGGAGCACCACTTTGAATTTAAAAAAATATTATAGAACGCTTCACGAATTTGTGTCATCCTTGCGCACATGGGTGTGTATGTGCGCGCGCACGCGCGCGCGTGTGTGTGTACGTACATATGTATGCATAAGAGAGACAGAGATAAATAGAAATTTAGATACACATACATTTAAATACACCATATATACGTGAGCAAGTATCGACCAGACTACCGGATGTTGTGTTACACCGCTGGTCACAATGCGCTTCTTGCAGTTGAGTGCATTGGAGCAATGTGAAATGAAGTGCTTTGCTTAAGAGCATAACGCACCACCGGTTGGACTATCGAAACCACGATTTTGCGATCGATAATAAAACTCTCAAACCACTAGACCACTCGTTTTCACATGCAACTATATACAGACATTTATTACATACACTTATACATATTCTATCTAAATATATATATATATATGTGTATTTGAAGGTGCGTGGCGGAGTGGTTAGGGTATTCGGCTCACAACTGTAAGGTCGTGAGTTCGATTCCCTGCAGCGCGTTTGTTTCTTTGTGCTTGACACTTTATTCCTCGTTGCTCTAGTTCACTCAGCTGGCGAAAATGAGTAGTACCTGTATTTCAAAGGGGCCAGCCTTTGTCACATTATGTGTCAAGATGGATGTCCCTGAGAATCACGTTAAGGGTACGCGTGTCTGTGGAGTGTTCAGCCACTTGCACGTCAATTTCACGAACAGGCTATTCCGTTAATCGGTTCAACTGGAATACTCGTCGTCGTAACCGACGGAGAACTATCTATATGAGTGCCTGTGCATGTGAGTATATGTTTGTGTGTGTATATATATATATATAAAGAAGATGGAGGCTGTCAGAATTTTGGATAATTCTTTATAAGCGCTTTCAATCGAACTCTTCAGATATCTGAAGAGCTGAAGAATTATCCAAAATTCTGACAGTCTCCTTCTTAATATACAATATCTGTACACAACTTCAAACACTCTATACATACATGTGTGTGTGTGTATGTGTGTGTGTGTGTGTGTGTGTGTGTGTGTGTGTGTGTGTGTGTGTGTGTGTGTGTGTGTGTGTGTGTGTGTCTATGTATCTATTCCTCTGTCTGTCTATATGAATATATCCATGCGTATATGCGTGTATATGTGTATCCATACTTCGTATGTATCACTTTACCTATTGTCTGTTTATATCTTTCTATTTATATATCTATCTATCTCTGTGTGTGTGTGCGTGTGTGCGTGTCTGCGTGTCTAAGTGTGTATTGCTTGTCAACCAGTCTATGAATATCCTTTGTTAGAGCTGTTAATGTGATTGTTGTTACTGTCACTATTTTTAATGTAGTTTTCTCTCTCTCTCTCTCTCTCTCTCTCTCTCTCTCTCTCTCTCTCTCTCTCTCTCCCCCTCTCTCTCATTGTTGCCCCAGCTGTTTGATTTTTATTGTTGCTCTTATATTTTGCGATTGTTGTTATTACGTCCGTTATTGTTGTTTCGCTTAGCGCTCGTGTTACTGCTGTCGTCGGCACGGTTTCGATTTCTTGTCATCATTTTAATAGTCGTCAACTGTTATTGTGTCCCGTTGTTATTACAGATGTTGTTGTTGTTGTTTTTGTTGTCCTTTTGTTGTTATGGGCACCATCATTAACATCAACAACAAAAACATAGCGTTCTTGAAAAGAATATCTATTCACGAAATTTTCAACATACCACCCACCGCTACACAGAACACATATTGCTGTTGTTGCTATTGTTGTTGTTGTTGTTGTTGTTGTTGTTGTTGTTGTTGATGTTTTGTTCTTGGTGGTGGTGGTGGTGTGTGTGTGTGTGTGTGTGTGTGTGAACGTGAATGTGAATATTTCTATATATGGTGGTTGGCTCTCCGTCGGTTACGACGTCGACGGTTCCAGTTGATCCGATCAACGGAACAGCCTGCTCGTGAAATTAACGTGCAAGTGGCTGAGCACTCCGCAGACACGTGTACCCTTAACGTAGTTCTCAGGGATATTCAGCGTGACACAGTGTGACAAGGCTGACCCTTCGAATTACAGGCACAACAGA
>NC_068985.1:45917337-45923433 GCF_001194135.2 Octopus bimaculoides
ACAGCAGGGTTCGCCACCATCCCCTGCCGGAGTCTTGTGGAACTTTAGGTGTTTTCGCTCAATAAATACTCACAACGCCCGGTCTGGGAATCGAAACCGCGATCATACGACCGCGAGTCCGCTGCCCTAACCACTGGGCCATTGTGCCTCCATTTCTATATATATATAAATATACATACATACATATATAAATATATGTGTGTGTGTATATATATACACGAACATACATACGTACAAACATGCATTCATGCATATATGCATGCATATATACACGTATGCATGTATGCATATTTATACAGATATGCACTTATGCATACATACATTCTTACATGCACGCAAAATAAGAAATGAAATGGGTAATTGCCATGCAAGAGGTGTAATTAGTTATCTATCAAGAACTAAGGGAGTCTTCTTTGGAATTCTTGAAGAGGAATTTCAACTTGTATCGACAAGCCGAAAGTAGTTCAGCTTTCTTATTGAAGATTGTGGAAAGATCGAGGTTACAACCGGGTTCCTACATGTGTGGTCCTTATCTAACACTTCCCATGTGATAGTGGGAGAGTATGTCTTCTAGTTTTCGATTTCCAAATCTACTTTGAAAGCGATGCGATGTTTCCCAGGTGGCGGAATGAACAGTTGTGCTAGTTGTAGGAAGCATTTGAAGAAATTTTCTTTATATCCTACTTAGCTTGCGGATGTGATCCTGATGCAGGTATCAAAATGGTATATAATTCTTTCCTCTAAGCATTTTACCTTTTTAGGTAATAGCTCCATATTTAAGAACGTTCATGTTGCGTATCTTCGTTCTACGTTCGTTTACAATATTTTTGCGTCGCCGCTCTTGATGATACCAGGCAGCTGTTGCTAATCTTTACGTTATTTTTGTTGAACAGCATTGTCTTTCTTGCACACTATCTGTGTCATTCAATTTTTTTTAAAAAACAGTACTGTGTTCAATGAGAGATATTTGAATGCTATTTTTATTAACTGGATACAGCAGCCTCGTAGAAGTTCGTATATGGAAATATTAGGGATCATTTCGTCCGTCTTTACGTTCTAAGTTCAAATTCCGCCGAGGTCGACTTTGCTTTTCATCCTTTCGGGTTCGATAAAATAAGTACCAGTTGTGTACTGAGGTCAATGTAATCGACTTATCCCTTTCCACCTCCGAATTTGCTGGCCTTATGCCAAAATCTGAAAACTGAACTATAGCATGTCTTCATCCTTTCCCTAACTATTTGTGGTGATTAATTCTTTAATTATTTTATAAACAACGTCTGAGGCTACATGCCTCTTGGGTTCAGATTAACCGAGTCCATCGATTACATTGTATGACAGATATTTACTTCATCAATCCCGGAAAGGTGAGAGGCGAACAGCGTTTTCATAAGATTCAAACTCAAAATGTGTAAATATGTATGGCCACACTGCTGGTTACGAAAGAGAGAAATAAAATGGCTGCGGATGAAAGGGAGAAAACGGGAAAGGGGTAGACAAGTAAAATGAGAGAGGGAAAACAAAAGAAAGAAAGAAAGAAAACTAGAAGCTATAAGGATGAGAGAAATAGAGAGGCTTTGAGTGAGAGATGAAGTGTGTATGTATGAGTGTCAGAGGGGGAGAGAGTCGGCGAGAGAGGGAGATGGGAAAAGAGACATTGTGCGTATGAGATAAAGAATTTGTATGTGTGAGAGATATAGAGAGGGAAAGAGAGAAAATGAGTGTGAGATAAAGAGGGAGCAACAGAGACTCTGTGTGTTAGAGATATTCTCTGTGCGACAGAGAGAGAGAGAGAGAGAGAGAGACAGACAGACAGACAGATAGATAGACTGAGACTGAGTAGAAGAGAGGAAAAGAGGAATAAGCCAAAGTGAATAACAAACTGTCCAAGAAGAACAAAGACAAAATCTAATAAGGGAATCAAATAAATATATAAATAAATGAAGGAAAAAAAACAAACAAAAAAAATGAAATGAGAAGGAGAAGAAAAAGAGGAAGGGAAGAATGAGATTGAAAGAGGGAGAAATATATGAATGATATGGAAGTAGGGAAGTAGTGAAGATGGTGGGATGGAATGATAAG
This sequence comes from Octopus bimaculoides, assembly GCF_001194135.2. Classification (NCBI taxonomy): domain Eukaryota; kingdom Metazoa; phylum Mollusca; class Cephalopoda; order Octopoda; family Octopodidae; genus Octopus; species Octopus bimaculoides. The sequence continues at coordinate 45,919,417 of NC_068985.1, forward strand.
AAGTTCTCGGAGTTTACCACTTGAAAGTCTGTTCTTTACATCATCAAAGAGAATTGGCGAGACACGGAAAAACAACAGTAAATAATGGAGTGTTTTGGTGAGTAATTAGACTGCAAATAACTATTGTGGAGTGGCTGATTGTGTTATAACTGTTGTATAAATGTTTATAGGATGTCAGGGATGAAGGGATGAAGGGACGTATGGAGAAAAGAAGGACTGGCGGGCAGGCAGGCAGCCAAGCAGACGGGCGGATAGGCAGACAGAGAGATTATAGATAGATAAAATAGAGAGAGAGAGAGAGAGAGAGAGAGAGAGAGAGAGAGAGAGAGAGAGAGAGAGAGAGAGAGAGAGGGAGATAGATAGATAGATAGATAGATAGATAGATAGATAGATAGATAGAGATAGAGAGAGAGAAAGAGAGAGAGAGAGAAAGAGAGGGAGATAGATAGACAGATAGATAGATAAACAGACATACAGACGGAGAGATAGCCAGACAGACAGACAGACAGACGGACAGATGGATAGATAGATAGATAGATAGATAGATAGATAGATAGATAGATAGATAGATAGACAGACATACAGACGGAGAGATAGCCAGATAGACAGCCAACCAGACAGACAGACAGACAGACAGACAGATAGACAGACAGACAGACAGATAGATAGATAGGTGGAAGGATGGATGGATGGATGGATGGATAGATAGATAGATAGATAATCAGATAAATACATAGCCAAACAACACTCCTTTTTCATAACTATACTTTTCTCTCTCTCTTCTCTCTCTCCTTCTCTCTTTCTCTCTCTCTCTCTCCCTCTCTCTTTCTCTCTGTTAAAGTGTGTGTATGTGTGTGTGTCTGTATTTTTGTGTCTATGTGTGTGTGTATGAGCATGTCTGCGTGCGTGTCTGTGTTTTGAGTTTATAAGCGTGGATGAAATGCCATCCTGTATGAGAAAAGGTTCCACCTGTTTCACACAATCTAAAAACATTAATGAATGAAAGAGATTTCTGGTTGATAGACTCTTATGTTGATGATTGGCAGTTTACTAACGATACACTTGTTGCTCTGCTTTGTTATGATGACAGTGTTTCAGTATTTGAATTGACTCATCAGAAATGGGAGAAAGACCTTTAACAATCGTAAACACTTTTCAGCCGATCACCCATCGTCAAAACAAAAACAAAAATTATATACGATTCGTAACCAGATGACGCGGCAGAACTGGGGAATCATGGATTCCAATACTAGGAATGCAATTTTCGTAGATTCGTGGGTTGCCACGAGACAATTTAGTGTAGTTTCTCAACCACGTTCGAAATAATTCCCTTTATTTGGTTATGTATAATCAAGACAGACAAACAGACAGACAGATCGATAAATAGATAAGCAGATAAATACCTAGTCAAACAATAGACTCCATCTTCATAACTATACTTTCTCTCTCTCTCTCTCTCCCTCTTTCTTTCTCTTTCTCTGTTAAAGTGTGTCATGAAAGATCATGGGATTGCATCTAGAAAGTTTCCCTCCGAAGCACAAGTCCGGCCAAGGTTATTTATGGTAGCTTCTCCTCGGAACTTTCCAAGAAGTAACGAAGTAGCTAATCCTCGGAACTTTCCAGGAAGTCCCATCCTAGGAACTTTCCAGGAAGTAGCTTATCATTGTGACTTTCCAGAAAACCCTCGGAACTTTCCAGAAAAACTTCGGAACTTCCCAGGAAATACCGCACTCGGAACTTTCCAGAAAACCTCGGAATTTTCCAGGAAGTCCCATCCTCGGAACTTTCCAGAAAGTAGCTCATCCTCGGAGCTCTCCATGAATACCTCGGAACTTTCCAGGAAGTCCCATCAACGAATCTTTCCAGGAAGTAGCTCAACCTAGGAACTTTCCAAGAAAACCTCGGAACATTCCAGGAAGTCCTATCCCAGGAACTTTCCGGAAAGTAGCTCAACCTCGAAAATTTCCAGGAAGTACCATCCTCGGAATTTTCCAGGAAAACCTCGGAACTTTCCAGGAAGTAGCTAATACTCGGAAATTTCCATGAAATCCTCGGAATTTTCCAGGAAGTCCTCCGAATTTTACGGGAAGTACACATCCCATCCTCGGAACTTTCCATGAAACCCTCCGAATTTCCAGGGGGACCGCGTATTATGTAGTTTGAATGAGAAACTGTAAGGTGTGTGAGCAACTGGTTGTGTTAATGGTCGAAGAAAGGGGAATTGCATTAGAAAAAGTTTTCTAATCGCTGTTCTCGGTAAGTATGGGGGCTAGGAAAAAATAGAAGATGCATTAAGAAGTTGACGTTTAGAATTGCTTTAACAGAAAATGAAGCTGTAAAAATTAATGGGGAAATTGTATGTAAGAATTAATAGCAGACGTATCCAATTTAAGAAAAGTGAAGATAAAAGCTAAGTGAAGAAGTATGGAATAAGTAATTGTTATACGCTTATAGGAAAACAATTTATATTATAGAATAGATACATACTTGTTGAAGATGAAAATGTATGTGAAAACTATTGTATTGGACGTGAAAGACAGGAAATGGACGTGTGTGTGTATGTGTGCGTGTGTTTTTTGCGGCTAATTTGTCGGGAGTTTTGCAGTCAGCAGGAGGTGGTTTGTGTTTTATCTCTCGATCAATGGCCGGACAAGTAAAAATATTTTTTTAATATGTGTTTTGGGGAAAGGGGATCTTTTGAAGTGGGCATCAAAGGAAAATAGACATGGACTGAACTTCTTTTGAAGTTTACGTGAGACGGAAGAATTGATGTGCGTGCGTATGTTTGTGTGTGTGTGTTTGATGAGGTATGCAAGCCAGAGAGAGTAATGTTGATGGTGTGTGTGTATATGAGAGAGAGAGAGAAAGAAGGAAAGAGAGAGATAACTGAAATTTTATATTAAGTTTTTGTAGTGAGTGAATGTGTGAGTGATTGACAGAGAAAAACCGAGAGAAAGAGAGAGTAATTATGTATGTATGTATGTATGTATGTATGTATGTATGGCTTCAGTGACACACACATACACGCACGCACACAGGTTGTTTTAATCGGTAACTATGGGGGCTAGGAAAAAATATAAAGCGTGTTCCAATCTATGCACCCGTCTCCACATGTGTGCCATTTTTCACGCGAATCCACCCAGCCGTTTGGCCGTGAACCTCGAGACAAGAAAGAATACAACGGTCACCCATGTTCAATTTATATTATATTATATTATATATATATATATATATATCCATATTTATGCTTATATATATAGGTAGGGAGATAGTCAGAGAGTCGGAGACAGATAGTCAAACAGATAGATAGATAGATAGATACATACATACATACATACATACATACATACATACATACATAGACGTATACACAGGCACACGCGTACACACAGAAGGTGTACTGTACATATACACATATTGCTAAACAAACTATTCAGACTTATAAAGTATTTGCCGCCAGGAGTAAGTCAATATATCATCAGTTAGATATTATTACAGACTTAATGCGCTAAAATTTACGAGATGAATATTGAATATTCATGCGTATGTCTCAAATATGTTGTATAAGGGTCTACACGCACGTTGCTGTTGTGCCTTGTGTGTACACGATGGGTTGTGCGGCATGGGCTTTGCGACATACCACTGTGTGTTTGAGGTGTTAGAGTGTTAGGGTGGGGGAAGCTACGCTTCTGTGACTTAGCATTTCGTTTCTTGTTTGGTCTGTTCGTTTCAATAAGTTTGCTGAAGAATTTTGGCCCCCTGGTAATCCGTGGTGTTTTTTAACTAATTTGATTTCTCCATTTTAGTGTATCGACATGCACATATGTATCCTACACACGCACGCACACATGCATACAAACACACACACACACACACACACCCTCACACAAGCACACACACACAAACGACATACACTTTCAAATATAGATTCATACAGGGACAAATGTGTGCATGTATGTTTATGTATGTATGTGTGTATATATATATGTATGTGTGTATATATGTGTGCAAATATAT
>NC_068985.1:45924120-45925648 GCF_001194135.2 Octopus bimaculoides
TGTGTGTGTACGTTTGAGTGTGTGCGTGTGTGTGTATTTGAGAAACTGTTCGATCTTACCCCGTGTGCACATTAGGTAACTCTCTACTGCCGTAGGTTTGATTGGTTCCAAAGCACTGGAGTAGAATCGGTTACATAGAACCTGACTATATTCATGCATTTGTATGAGTGTGTGTGTGTGCAATATTGTATGTGTGTGTGCAATATTGTGTGTGTTTGTGTCTGTGTTTGTCCCCACCACAATCGCTTGACAACCGGTGGTGAGGTGTTTATATTCCTGTAACTTAGCGATTTGACAAAATAGTCCGATAGAATAAGTGCTAGACTTACAAACAGTAAGTCCTGGGATCGATTTCTTCGATTGAAAAGCTCTATAAGGTGGTGCTCCAGCATGGCCGCAGTTGAATGCCTGAAAGGAGTAAAAGAATAAAAGAATACAGACAGACAGACAGACAGACAGACAGACAGACAGGCAGATAGATACATTTTCTTTTATTAGCCACACAGGGCTCAACGAAGATGGGTTAGGTTTAGGGTTAGATAGATAGATAGATAGATAGATAGATAGATAGATAGATAGATAGATAGATAGATAGATAGATAGATATACTTGCATACATTTGTGTGTGTGTGTGTGTGTGTGTGTGTGTGTGTTCTATGTGTGTATATAAAACAGCTTTCAAAAAAGAATGCGACTGTGTATACATATATGGATATATGTTTGTATTTATGTATATATGAACGCATGCAAGCATGTATGTATGTATGTATGTATGTAAGTATGTATGTATGTATGCGTGTATGCATGTATGTATACACGTATGTATGTATGTATGTATGTATGTATGTATGTATGTGTGCATGTATATATATGTGTGTTATTTCCGTATCCGAATTCCAATGATTAATCTCGAAATAATCAACATTTAATCTCCGCCATCTACAACACACCCCACTGCCACCATCACTGCCACCTACCCACCACCTACTCACCTTCGCCAGACATCATCAAACCCCTTTGGGGAGAGTGGAGTAAACAACAACAACAGCAACAACAACAACAACAACAACAGCAAGAACAACAAAACCAAAACAAATAGACAAATAAAAGGCAAACAATCTATAAAGAAATAGACAATATCAATAAAGAGCCAGAATAATAAATAAATGAAGTGTTCCTATGGCAACCAAATGTCAACATCTTAATAATATAAAATGGTCCACCCTGAGGCTAAAATACCTGGGTATGGGTAGATGGTTGATGTATGGAAGACGTGATGAAGTCTTTCTTATTTCTCTCTATCGCTGTAGCCATCTATCTATCTGTCTGTCTGTCTGTCTGTCTGTCTGTCTGTCTGTCTGTCTACCTATATAATCCATCTATCTGTCTATCTAATCCATCTATCTATCTATTTATTTATCTGTCTGTCTGTCTGTTTGTCTATCTATCCACCTATCTATCTGTCTGTCTATCTATCTATCTATCTATCTATCTATCTATCTATCCTCCTATCTATCTGTCTGTTTAT
>NC_068985.1:45925714-45926338 GCF_001194135.2 Octopus bimaculoides
TCTATCTATCTATCTATCTATCTATCTATCTATCTGTCTGTATTTTTCTATTCTTTCCATATCTTTATCTATGTTTCTATTTCACTATCAACATCTTCTGTTTCTCTTTCTCTCTCTGATTCTTTCCCTCTTTCCCTTTCCCCTCTATTTCAGTGTGTGTGTGTGTGTGTGTGTGTGTGTGATTTTGTTTGTATATGTATACTTGTATGTATCAGTGTGGATGTGTTTGGCCTGAAAATCTAACGTAGGTGTTTGTGTTTGTGCGCGCGTTGTGTGTGGTTATAAATTTACGTTTCTTTGTATCTGGCTTTGTCGTTTTGTATGAGTTTTTACAGCTTCGCTTAATCAATGTGTATGTGTATGAAAGTGAGAGAGAGAGAGAGCTATCTATATACTTGTGAATGTGTGTGTGTGTATGTATAGTAGAGTTTGGCTGCGTGTAAGTATAGGTGACAGTGCAGGAGAGAGTGGTGGAGAGAAGGAGAGGGACGGAGAAACAGAGATAGAAGACTAAAAGAAGAAAGTAAGACTGGAAGAGATAAATGAAAGAACACAATAGAAAGAAGTTGAAGGAGTTTGAAGAGAGACACGTTCGTGAGTATGCACGTGTGTATGTGCATATAT
>NC_068985.1:45927682-45928352 GCF_001194135.2 Octopus bimaculoides
ATATATATATATATATATAACAAATGAAAGACAGAAGATGGAATATACGAGAATATGTTATTAATCACGACAATATAAAGGAGGGAATAGATGGATGGATGAATGGATGGATGGATGGATGGACGAACAGACAGATATGATGCTTGTGAGATATTACTGACGTTGATAATCTCCAAGATAATGTTGATGTTGTTGTCGATGTTCATGGTACAACTCTTGTTGCTTTTCTTGTTCTTTGTACCGTTAGTGATGATGATGATGATGACGACGACGACGACGATGATGATGATGATGACAGTGATGGTGATGATGATTATGATGATGATGATGATGATGGTGATGCTATTTGTTGTTCGCAATGTATAATGGACATTTACTGAATGTTAATCATGTTATCTTTCGTCTCGTTGACAGCCTGAGAAAAGTAACAAGAATGCCTCAGACGGTATTGTCATAACACGGGTTAGCGAAGGTGGAGCTGCCAGCAAGAGAGGACTAAAACCTCACGACCAGATACTTAAGGTAAGATACACTTTCTCCCTTCAGCATGTTTTCCCAGGTCTTCTTCACACTGTATTGTTGATCGGTTGGATTTGGAGGACGCATGTCAATTGTGTTTGTTCTTTCCTGGAAAACTCCAGGGCTTCAAGGTGTACCGGGTTGCTGTCTA
>NC_068985.1:45929112-45929740 GCF_001194135.2 Octopus bimaculoides
GGTGGTGGTGGTGGTGGTGGTGGTGGCGCTGGTCGTGGTGGCGGCGCTGGTTATGGTGGCAGCGGTGGTTGTGGTGGCGGCGGCGGTAATGGCGGCGGTGGTGTCTTGTAGGCTCCCTTGGATAGGCGGGCGTTCGTTGAACCATGACATAATGCCAGTCTGGCTTCAACAACCACACATACCACACGCACAAACGCACGCGTGAGTATATTCATTCATAAATATATGTGCATGAGTATGCTGGTCTATGTGCGTATGTATGTGTGTGTGTGTGTGTGTATACACTCATATACATACTTAAAGACATTCGCATGCACATATGCAGATGCAAGCACTGACCCACGCACACACACACACACACACACACACACAACCATTTATGTGACACTTTTGTGTACATGTTTTACATCGATACTCATATACAGGCACAAAATCCTCTAGAACCACACACACACACACACACACATATATACACCCACACCCACACATCCACACTCACACGCGCACACACACCCACACATCCACACTCACACGCGCACACACACGCACACACACACACTATGTACCGACCACAAAATCACACAAAATCACACACACACATAATATACACAGATGATACAACTATAAC
>NC_068985.1:45932132-45936642 GCF_001194135.2 Octopus bimaculoides
ATGTCTGTGCGCGCGTATGTGTGTATCTGATTATGTGTGTGTGTGTGTGTGTGTGTTGCATGTATTTGTGTGTGTGTGTGTGTGTGTGTGTGCGTGTGTATGTGTGTGTGCGCGTGTGTGTTTAATGTAGTAGTGTAGTTTTGCTATTGGACTCCAAGGCTGCTCAATCTGCTTATCTGAAAAAAGGTAACATAGGTAAAGAAGATATAGTTACTCGAATCACTGTTAATAACAGTGAGGGCACTGTTTGAATGACAAATGTTTCGTTACATTGCCATGCTGTGCTCACATTCTACCTCGGCTACAGCCTCGGATCTGCTAGGCAACCTTTTCCTCAGATTCATTACATAATGATGGGCATCCCTATCAGTAGTGATCCACGTTTTATTTCACTTTAAATAAATACTCCCTATGGAAATGACAACTCACATTCTACCCGGCTGTCTTGAAAAGAGGTGAAGTATATTTCTGGATATTGTAGATGCATGGCTCGGTGGTTAGAGCGTCGACTTACAATCATGACGTCGTGTATTCGATTCGTACACTTGGCTGTGTGTTGTGTTCTTGAGCAAGACGCTTTATTTTTACGTTTCTCCAGTTCACTCATCTGTTGAAACGAGTTTACGACGCCATTGGTGCCAAGCTGTATTGGCCTTTACCTTTCACTTGAATAACACACACACACACACACACACACACACACACACACACACACACACACACACACACACACACACACACACACATATTTTAATATTTCGCTTAGACATTGTGACACTAATAATCTGGTGTAGAACTCAATACACGTACCCTTCAGGCACTCAACAATGAGTTCACATCTTATAGAGGAAACAGCCATAAGCTAATAAATTTCATAAAATAATCCTTTACTCCTTTGTCATCTCATTTCCTATACATACATACATACATACATGCATGCATACATACATACGTACATACATACATACATACATACACCACACACACATACACACACACATGCACACGCACACACACACACACATACATACATACATACATACATACATACATATATAGTGTTATTAATAGTTTCATATGTTTGAGAAATATCTCAAACATATTCATCAAGCACCAACCACATATCATAACGAATTCAAAAAAATTGAATAAGCGAAGAAACGCGAAAAAGCTGAGAAGGCAGCATATAGAGTCCATTTCTTTTTGTTGATCTCTCTATCACGGAACAGTACATTATATATATATATATATATATATAGGTACGTACGTATGTATGTATTATATATGTGGTAATTAAATTATATATTATGCACTTTATTGTGTTTTGTGATGCGCGTGATATCCCAGTGTGTGAGAAAATTGTCTTGCATGAAACTGATCCATGGTACAAAAAAAGGTCGAGAATTGCTGCATGAATGAGAGGACCAGAGTATCGCATTTAGTTCGTAGGGATTATTATGCCTTCATAGTTGTTGTGGCTTAATGGTTTAACCCCCAGGTCGAATCCTAATCGAACAAACCTATGATCAAAGACAATTCAACTGTGACTATCCTATCTTATTTTTCCTACATGCAGGTTAACCTGGGACAGGATCACATTATTCATTAATGAAACATTGGGAATATATATATATATATATATATATATATATATATATATATATACACACACACTGAGAATGCAAATACATACTTACATACATACGTACATACATAAATACATAGACAAACGTACAACGTACACAGACACAAGAAAATTCAATATGGCTCACAGAAGCACACATACACTGAGACGCATATAAGCAGACTGAACAATCTACGTATTCATTAAAGTACACACACACGCACACCACATACATACACACACGCACACCACATGCAGACACACACACACACATGACACAAACACATAAACATACTCTCACAAACACAAACACACAAATACACACCCACACACGTATACACACGCGCATTCACACACACATACAAACACAAACACTCAAGTACACACTTACACACGCAAACACACGCCCACACACTCAAACACAAACACACATACAGCCACACATACACATATTCACACATAGTCATATGCATACTCACACACACACGCACACATTCACACACACACACACACACTCACACACGCAATGTAAGAAATAGATTTTCACCTGTCAAAGTGTTTTCTTATTAAACAACAGAACTTACCTGAGAGAGGCGATGGGGTGGAGGGTTGTATTAACGGATGGGAAAGGGGTGGGAATAGAACTTATGTAAGTGTCAGCAGCTTCTTTAAGACACACCTGATTACCGTCTTAATAATATCACCAGCATCACTGCCATCATCGTCTTCGTCATCATCACCATCATCACTATCATCATTGTTATTATCATCACCATCATCATCGCCATCAATATCGCCAGCATCATTATCAACATCATCATCATCATCATCATCATCATCATCATCATCATCATCATCACCATTATCATCGATCATCATCCATTTCTTTTATCTTTACCGTCAACGTCTTCATCCTCATCACCACTACCACCACAATCACCACCACCATCATCATCAACATCATCATGATCATCACCACCACTACCATCATCATCATCATCATCATCATCAACATCATCATGATCATCACCACCACTACCATCATCATCATCATCATCATCATCATCACCATCATCATCATCACCACCACCACCATCATCATCATCATCACCACCACCACCATCATCATCATCACCACCACCATCATCATCATCATCATCATCATCATCATCACCACCACCACCACCACCACCATCATCATCATCATCATCATCATCATCATCATCATCATCATCATCATCACCATCATCACCATCACGACCATCCTTGTAGAACGTGCAGCAGCTCCGACAGAAAGAAACAAGGAAGGCTCGTGTGTCATTCTGCTCGCAATATGCGATTACAATGCATATCACTTGTTGTACCTATCCACCGGGGTGCAGTGGGGGTGGCAATGGAATGAAAGTCATTTAGTGTAATATCGCAAAGAATACCAATCATGTACATATAGAAATATGCAGCTAATATATGTGAGTGTGTTGTACATGTGCATACACACATTCACACATATATACATAAATATATATATATATATACACCAAGAGAGTTAGGGGTTGAGAATCGTGCATCTGGGCACACATGTACTCATCTAGCTATATTGTTATGTATACATGCATAGGCATGTATGTTGGAGTTTTTATAACTATTTATATGGTTTTATATACTTTTTGTAGGCTTTTTTATGTGCCTTATATTTTCATATTTTAATTTTCTATTATCTTTTTATTCTTACTTTATTCTTATTTTATATTTGTATTGAATTTTGTAAATCCCTGAAGAGGCCTAGCGAATCATGCATGTACCCCCATTACATCATTTTCATCTACTAATTTCTCCGGTGTACGGGAGCTATAGAGATAGAATGGGGCATGCCAACGCTAGGCCGAAACAGCTGTAAGTTTTTGTCCCTTCTCCAATTGCTAAATGTACTTTAAATTTGAAATCTTAATTGTTGATATGACATGGTATGTCATAATTGTCTGTATATTGTGTTTTTTTGTCAATTTAGTTATAAAATAAACAGATTAATCAACAGAATACAGTGTCTGCAAGTCGATGGGTACCGCATATTCTCCTCCATTTTCTTATTGCTATATATATATTCTGAGTATTCCAAACGTAACCTAATGCAATCCTTGTATTATCCTTTGCACACTCTGATGATTTTTATATCCAAGGCATTTAAAATGCAAAATTAGAGTTATATATGTTTTGTAATTTTAATTTTGCTTGTGAAATGAAACAATTGTAGGTGACTATGTTAATTAATTAATAATATTTGATATTTTACGGTATTTTATATAATATATTCATTGAAGAAACATCTCTTCAAAATATAATACATTAAACCAGTGTATCTTGGATAAAAAATATCCCCCTGTAAGAGGTTTAAATGTCCTCATTGTGACTATACACACATACACACACACACATGCACATACATGCACACATATGTATACATATGTACATGCACACATATACATGTATATATGTTTGTACATGCATATATGTACAAACATATATACACATATGATATACATACATATATGTGTGTGGCGGGGTGTTTGTGTGTATGTATGTATGTATGTATGTATGTATGTATGTATGTACGAGGGAGTAGACAAACGAAAGAAGGGCACTCAACAAATTTATTTGGAGTTACGTGTATGGATCAAAACAGTTTTATTCAAATTCGTTTGATGCTAGCTATCAGCGCCATTTTGAATTTGACGCTTGAAACCTCAAGGGTACCAACGAATTTGAATCAAACTGTTTTGATCCATACCTACCTACATACATACATATATATATATATATATGCATACATACATACATATCTTATATAATAAAACAGAGTTTGTGTGTGTGTGTGTGTGTGTGTGTGTG
>NC_068985.1:45937873-45939969 GCF_001194135.2 Octopus bimaculoides
AGAAGAAGAAGAAAGAAAAAAAGAAAGAAAGAAAGAAAGAAATGTAAGAAAGAAAGAAATGGAATAACAGACTTATAGAAGGAATCGATGTATAGTTTACAATAGCACCGACTTTTGACACTTGTATATCTGATGAACGGAATGTATATAAATACCACACGCACACGTACGTTCACACACATACACACACACACACACACAAACACACACACCCAAACACACACACACACACAAACACACACACACACAAACACACACACACATATACATACATATATATACGTACAAACATATATACATACAAATATATATTTGTGTGTGTGTGTGTATATATATATGTATGTTCATATATATACACACACATACACATATATATGTACATATATATATATATACGGAATACACTTGGTATCTAGTAATCCAATATCAGCAGAACAGCAATAAAATGCCAAGTGTACAATAATAATAATAATAATATTATCATAACAATAGCAATAAATATTTTATTAGCTTGAAAAGATTATCAAAAATCGAACATGGTGTAAAGATGATAAGTTTAGTGTGTTGGCACTCCATTATTGTGGAGGCGCCATTGCGCCTCCACAATAAGTTTAGTATTATATAAAAATACTGCTGACAAATATGGAACAACAAGAACAAAAATAAAAGCAATATTTAAAACAAAGAAAGATTTACACAAAAGATGACAGAGATTTCGGAGATATGCACGTGGAAATATCACAAAGAACTTCGGTCACCCCAGCTACTAAAACATAGCGCCCTCAACAAGCTGTCCAGCTCTAATCTACAAGCGCATGCTCAGAGCAGTGTATGCGCTCCACTTTCACCTTTTATTAAATTTACTGGGAGGCACTTCCTTTTCCACACTCATTTTCCTTTCTCAAGTAAGATTTTAAAAAAACATTGGTGATGGTTTGGCCAAAAAAAGCTGGTTGTCTTAAGCCTTTTCAATTTTGTCCATCACAACATCATTCGCCAAGACCACTAGACGTATGAAAGCTGCTTTCCCTACAAGGCCAAAGAAGACAACGGGACAATCTTCATAATAGACTTGGCTGATAGCCCTATCTGTCTTACATACGATGGCAGTTATTTCACGTTAATTCCACAAGCAGGCTGTTCTGTTGTTCGGATCAACTGAAACCTTCGTCGTCGTAACCGACGGAGTGCGGGTTAACCTTGCATCTACTCTGTGTGTCGAGACACCCCACGGTTCTACCTACCTACTCTCGGGTGAGCACCTATCACTTATACTGTGTCAGAGTACCCTAAGCACGGGTGGGAACCTACCAATTAAGTTATGTATCAGAACAGCTTACTATTCTACCCACATGTCACTCGCCATATTGGAATCCCCTGGTGTGTCCAAACACACCCCTAAGCATTTTTAGTATTTTACTTGCTAAGTATCAGTGCCACGTCTTCTGGACATGTGATTTTCAAGTTCACGTGATCACGTGACCACGTGACCGATCGGGTTATCAGATGCTGTTACACATCGCTGGTCACAGTGCGTTTTTTTGCATTGTTTTAGCTTTCAAATGACACCACCCCGCTGGCTAGGCGAGCACGCCAACATCCCCCACTCCCCTGGTTGAAAGGAGGACTGAAGCAACGTGAAATGAAGAGTGCTTTTCTCAAGAAACACAACGCGCCGCCCAATCAGAAAATCGAACCCACGTTCTAGCGACCATGAGTGCAACAGCCTAACCACTAGGCCACGCACCTTCAAGTGAATTTTCAAGTTATGATATATTAATGACAGGGCCACCTTAACAGTATAACAAACCTCTGCCCAAATTATTGCACTCGGTTCTTTCTATTGTATCTATTTATTAAGGTGACGAGCTGGCAGGGTCGCTAGCACGCTGGACGAAATGCTTAGCAGTATTTCGCCCGTCGCTACGTTCTGAGTTCAAATTCCACCGCGGTCCTTTCGTCCTCTCGGGATCGATGAAATAAGTACCAGCCGAGCACTAGGATCGATGAAATAAGTACCAGCCGAGCACTAGGATCGATGAAATAAGTACCAGCCGAGCACTAGGATCGATGAAATAAGTACCAGCCGAGCACTA
>NC_068985.1:45940336-45940919 GCF_001194135.2 Octopus bimaculoides
ACTAGGATCGATGAAATAAGTACCAGCCGAGCACTAGGATCGATGAAATAAGTACCAGCCGAGAACTAGGATCGATGTAATCGACTAGCTCCCTCCCTGAAAATTTCTGGCTTTGTGCCTTTAGTACAAAGGATTATATTTTTTTATTTATTGACTGCAAGTCACCAGATTCACTCATTGATCGAAACGGTGACTCCTAGACCAATGAAGCTCTTGAGCAACAGCCCGGTATGCCCATACCTCAACACGGTTCTGATTAACAATGTGGCTTTCACGAATTTCCCTGCTTTCGGGACGCTTTTAAGACTAGTCCTCATCTTCTTGGCCCAGTGGTTAGGCCAGCGGACTCGCGGTCATAGGATCGCGGTTTCGATTCCCAGACTGGGTGTTGTGAGTGTTTATTGAGCGAAAACACCTAAAAGCTCCACGAGGCTCCGGCAGGGGATGGTGGCGAACCCTGCTGTACTCTTTCACCACAACTTTCTCTCACTCTTTCTTCCTGTTTCTGTTGTGCCTGTAATTCAAAGGGCCAGCCTTGTTACACTGTGTCACGCTGAATATCCCCGAGAACTACGTTAAGGGT
>NC_068985.1:45941439-45941957 GCF_001194135.2 Octopus bimaculoides
GTAGTAGTAGTAGTAGTAGTAGTAGTAGTAGTGGTGGTGGTGGTAGTAGTAGTAATAGTAGTAGTAGTGGTGGTGATGGTGGTAGTAGTAGTAGTAGTAGTGGTGGTGCTGGTGGTGTAAATAAGAACTGAAAAGCGAAGAACATATTTTTTAAAAGACAAACAAAATGTTTAAATAGGAATTTTAAAATTTTCCAAAACACACACACACACAAAAAAAAAACCCATCAACAGAAGAGGGGGAGAGGCGTGGGTGTTGTCATTGATAATGGTATTGAAGGAGGAGCAGCAGAGTAGATAGATATAAGGTGTCACCTGTCATCACTGTCAATCCTTTCCTCCCCCTGTGACTCGATGTCACATATACTTAGACGCACATTTCCGATGTTTTATTCTTTTCATGTAGTCAACCACGACGTTGGAATGCGTGTGTGTGTGCGTGCGTGCGTGTGTGCCTGTGAGTGTGTGTGTATGTGTGTATGTGTGAGTGTGTACGTGTGTGTGTTTGTGTAGATAGAT
>NC_068985.1:45941967-45942401 GCF_001194135.2 Octopus bimaculoides
AATGTGTGTATGTGTGTATGTGTGAGTGTGTACGTGTGTGTGTTTGTGTAGATAGATAGATAGATAGATAGATAGATAGGTATGTGTGTGCGCATATGCATATGTATATATCGGTCTATCTATCTTTCCATATATATATTCTTTTTTTTAACTTTTATTCTATTATACATTTGAACCCTAAGGCCGTGGCCATACTGCAGCATTTATATTATATACATACACATGCATATATACAAATAGACACAGGTATATATACACATACACACACTTATATATACATATGTATATATATATATATATAAATTTATTTATGAGGGTAGAAATTGATATTAATCGATTTGAACCAGTGGTCTAGCATATTAAAAAAATCTGATGATTAAAATTATATTACATACAAAAATAAGAGGGATGACCAGCAAAAGTGGACTCCTATA
>NC_068985.1:45942919-45944970 GCF_001194135.2 Octopus bimaculoides
TATATATATATATATATATATATATATATATATTTATATGTGATACACACACACACACACACATATATATATATATATATATGTGTTGCTTATTTTGATTTTTTGATCACCTTGCTTTTAGAATGGTTTTTGGATAATACCATACTATATTCTGGTGCCTAAACATAGGTACCATATTCAATTTTGAATCTAAATCTAAATCTTATATATTACATACGTATAGAAACAGATACACGCACACGCACCCACACACATGTATGTATATACAAATACACATCAGACACACACACATATACAAAACTATACCTTCGTACTAAACATACTTTTAGCCTCGCTGTGAAATGTAAACAAAGTAGTTACACCTTAGGCACTTTCATCTTACTGTGGGTAAAAGAAGCACGAACTGAACTAACGTTGTTAGTTTTCTTAGATCTTTCATCAGAGAAAGGCTATCATATTCTGGCCACGGACTTAGAAACCTGTAGCTATTTATAGGTTATGCAAACTAAGACTCAGTTAAACTAGTTAGTATAATTTACATAAAACAGCATCCGTAGTCAACGTTGGTCAATTTATTAATTGGCTTAGAGGGAGTAATTTAAATCTAAGTACGTATACTATTTTCTTACTTTACGTAATAGATGTTTATTTTTTAAAAAAGGCTTATATTTAATTTAAGTTAATACACCTACACAAGTCACATACTCTTGCAGACAACCACGCATGCGCACGTATGCGCACACACACATGCACATACATGCACAATACTGACATACATACATTCATACATACATACATACATACGTACATATATACATACAGACATATATACATGCACACACAGGCATAGCCGTATGATTCAGAAGTCCATTTCGCATAATTATGTATGTGCGTGCATGTACATGCATCTGCGTGCGTGCAGGTGTGTGTGTGTGTGTGTGTGTGTCTGTGTGTCTGTGTTGGTTGGGTGGGTGGGTGTATTGGATGGGTGGGTGTGGGTGGATGTGGGAGTGTCTGTGTGCGTGTGAGTGTGTGTTGCATAGTTACTTTTTAATTTGACTTATTGAAGAGTTTTGAGAATGAAACCCTTCTTCTTTTGAAGATGAAACTTTTTCTTTTATTCGCGTTTGCATATGACCTGACTCAACGATCTCTAACATCGACTTCATTATCATAATCTTCGAAATATTGGATGTAGTTGAACGAAAAAAAATTTTTCTCACATATATTTTTTTCTTAACGAAAAACCCTAATTTCGATTTAGGTTTAGTTCAAATGCTTAAATTCAACACTCTCCCTGGATTGAGATTACGCTCGATATACAGGTTTTGTGGAAGTGACTTCTGCTTCATAATAGACTGCTTTTATGTAGATACAGTGAACTTTAATAATTTAGTCGCTTCGCATTATTATATTCTTCATATTCATCGTTCAGCTGTAACTTACTTTCAGATTGCTTCTATTAAATAATTTTGTTTTGTTTTTGTTTTTTATTCCTTTTGGGGTTTTTCTGGGAGGGGGTGGGGGGTTCTTGTCGGCGGTTGACTGGGAAATGTTAAGTTGAGGGTAAAACGATGTAAACTAAACAATATTACAGCGTTAATAGTATTAATTGGTTCGGTTTTAGATATATAAATAATCTCATCTCTGAATTCATAGCTTTGGGTCATTTATTATAGTAGAGGTCGCATTATCGAAGATTTCTTAATTCGATGACAAGTTATTTTCCCCTATTGATGTCATTAATCAGGCTTTTGAAACACAATGACTGTATGTTTGAGTGTGTGTGTGTGTGTGTGTGTGTGTGTGTGTGTGTGTGTACATACATACACGCATATACACACATATATACACATATTTGTGTAATACATTATAAGCATTGTATACACGTACATATATACTTGCATGATTAGATATATATTAACAGACAGACAGACAGGCAGATAGTTAGATAGATAGATAGATAGATAGATAGATAGATAGATAGATAGATAGATAGATAGACAGACAGACATGCGTACTAGTATAGGACCTTTCATACTTTTCTGACT
>NC_068985.1:45945535-45947097 GCF_001194135.2 Octopus bimaculoides
TGTTTATATATAAATATAGGAAAATGTGTTGTTGAACATGCACCTAAATTTCAAAAACTCGTAAATGTTTAAAATACATCTATTTACATATATACCAAACTAGTTTCAACAATATTTTTTGTTTATCAATGGTAAAAGTTTAAAATTAGTAATAAAAAACATCTTTAAAAGTTTCAATGTTGACAAATTAAAATGTTTCAATGTTGATAAATTAAAATGTTTCAATGTTGATAAATTAAAATGTTTCAATGTTGACAAATTAAAACGTTTCAATGTTGATAAATTAAAATGTTTCAATGTTGACAAATTAAAATGTTTCAATGTTGACAAATTAAAATGTTTCAATGTTGATAAATTAACATGTTCAAAACGGAATGAGTAAGTTTGAATGTTCATAGCAGTCAATAAAATATATCTATATATAGTGTTCTATAGACTTGTATCATGTATAGATAGATAGATAGATAGATAGATAGATAGATAGATAGATAGATGGATGGATGGATGGATGGATGGATGGATGGATGGCAATAGAGACATCTCCAAAGTAAAGAGGCACGCCTCATTACACCGTCTTATTTGTGCGGACACGATTCATTAGTACGAGGGCCAAACGGGTCACACCAAGCATGTCTACTAAATGCATCAAGTGACATTATTTGGTTTCTAGAAATAAACCTTTGAAAAATGATGGCATTTGTGTATACATACACACACACGTACATACGTACATGTGTGTGTGTGTGTGGAAATGCAAGAAGTGCAATATAATTGTCTATGCGCGTACCTTTTATGTGTGTGTAATAACAGTCGGCTTAAACCTGATCTGAATCAACCTCACCACTTCTCCATTCCGCTCTCACTTTCTCTTGCTCTCTCTCTCTCTCTCTCTCTCTCTCTCTCTCTCTCTCTTGCTCTCTTTTGCTCTCTCTCTCTTTCTTTCTTTCTCTCTCTCTCTCTCTCTCTCTCTCTTTCGCTCTCTCTCATCACCAATATCATCATCATTTTACTGCCATTATCACCATCACCACCACCACCACCATCACCACCACCACCAACAACACCACCAACAACAACTACACTACCAACAACACCACCACCACCAACAACAACAACGACAACACCGCCACCACTACTACCTCACCACTACCACCACCACCACCACCCGCACAGCCATGCCTTCCACGACCATGCTATCGCTATTAGTACTACAACCACCACCATAACTACTACCTCCTCTTCTATCATAACCTATTCTATCTCCACCACATCAAATGTTACCCCTAACACTACCACCACAACCATTACTAACACTACCACAGTAATTACTACTACGTCATAACCACCACCACCACTACTATCACCACAACCATCACTCCCTGCACCACCACCACTACCACTACCACCACCATCATCATCGCTATAACTACTACTCTCCACCACTCTCACTACCACCATCATCCGTAATATTACTACCACCACCGCCACCGTTACCACTACCATCGCCGTAACTACTACCTCCTTCTCAACGATCATCACCACCACTACCACCACCACCACCA
>NC_068985.1:45947936-45950293 GCF_001194135.2 Octopus bimaculoides
ACCACCACCACCACCACCACCACCTGCACCACCACCACCACTACTACTACTGTTACAATAGCAACAACATCAACAGTAACTAAAAAAGACATAACAAAAAAGCAACAACAACAAAATTACAAACAGCAACAAAAACAACTACTACTACTACTACTACCATTACTACCACTGCTACTACTACTACTACTACTACTACTGCAGCTGCTGCTACTACTACTACTACTATTACTACTACTACTACTACTACTACTACTACTGCAGCTGCTGTTGCTGTTGCTGCTACTACTACATCAACAATAGCAACAACATCAGCCAACCACTAAAACAACAATAATAAAAGCAACATCTACAATAAAAGTACCAACAGCAACAGCAACAGCAACAACTACTACTACTACTACTACTACTACTACTACTGCTGCTGCTGCTGCTGCTGTTGCTGTAGTTACCATGACAACAACTACAACAAAAATATAAAACACACCAGCATCTACAACACACAACACTATCCCATTGTACCCATTCTCACTATACTACAACCACACTACAAACTCACTACACCACACTGCACTACATTACCACCACAACAGCACTATGATTATACAACTACACTACATCATATTAGGCTCCCACTGTGCACTGCATTACACCACTCCACTACAATCAACACTGGATCAAACTACAAACCACATTACACGTTAATCTCCATACTACTCAAGGCGGCGAGCTTGCTGGCTTCGTGCCAAAATTTGGAACCATTAATATTATTGTATAAGGCAGCAAGGCAGCGACCTGTTTGCCTTTCATCCTTTCGGGGTCGATTAAATAAGTACCAGTTATGCACTGGGGATCGATATAATCGACTCAATCCGTTTGTCTGTCCTTGTTTGTCCCCTCTGTGTGTAGCCCCTTGTCGGCAGTAAAGAAATAAGAAATGTTAGCACCCCGGGCGAAATGCTTAGCGTTATTTCGTCTACCGCTACGTTCTAAGTTCAAATTCCGCCGAGGTCGACTTTGCCCTTCATCCTTTCGGGGTCGATAAATTAAGTACTAGTTGCGCACTGGGGTCGATGCAATTGACTAGCCCCCTTCCCGCCAAATTTTCAAGGCCTTGTACCTAAAATAGAAATAATTATTGTATAAGGCAGAGAGCTGGCAGAATCGTTACCACACCGGACAAAATGTTTCGCGGCATTTAGTCTGTCTGCACGTTCAGAGTTCAAATTCTGTGAAGATGATTTTGCCTTTCATCCTTTCGGGGGTTGATGAAATAAGTACCAGTTGAATACTGGAGGATTATGTCATAGACTTACCCTATTCCTGAGCATCACTGACCTAGTGCCAACATTTGAAACCAATATTTCTGTCTGATTTTACAGTCCTAGTTCAAATTCCGCTTACGATCATGATGCTAACACCCTAACCACTAAGCCACGCGCCTCCACCTGTAATCACATACACCACCCTAAAACTAAACTGGCTTTCCGTTGGTTCCAGTTGATCCGATCAACGGAACAGCCTGAGCGTGAAATTATGCAAATAGCTCCACAGACACGTATAACGCATTACACCATCATAAACGCGCTGTATTTTATACAGACACATCATAACAGTTTTCTGATATCAGTCACAAATATGTGTGTGCGTGCGTGCGTGCGTGCGTGCGTGCGTGCGTGCGTGTTGTGTGCGTGTGTGCGTGTGTGTTTATGTGCGTGCATGCGTGTGCGGCGAGAATTGGTGATTGTACTTGAAGCTCCCACCCCTCAAACTACGGATTCCTCTTCATCATCAACATCATCATCATTATCATCATCATTGTATATGCTGATGATGATGATATATATATGTATATATGATGATATTTGTGTGTATATATATGTATGTATGTATGCACGTATGTATGTATGTATGTAAGTGTGTCTGTGCGTGTTTGTTTGATTAAGTTTGTTGATCGGGACTTCGAAGTGACTGTCATCCCTCTTTTTGTAAAAGTATAATAAATAAGTATTGAGTTTAAAGTTAAATTGTTTTTTTATATATAACTTACAATAAAAACATTTATAAATACTCGTACACACATCGAGAAATGTCTAGTTGCACGTCTATCTGTATGCATGTATGTATTTATGTATGCATGTATATATCAATGACTACAAGCAGCTGACGAAGGAATAATTCCAAGAGGCTATCTGTTTTCCTATGTGTTCGTTCCGTTGTCTGTAGTTCATTTTTCTAACGTCCTGTACCCTAATATGCATCTATATACACATGTAGATGTAAGTATGTACATATATGTGTGTATACATGCATACATATTCTTTGTATTATATATATATATACATACATATATATATATA
>NC_068985.1:45952284-45955048 GCF_001194135.2 Octopus bimaculoides
ATGCCACTTCAGTATGACTTACCTGAATGTTTCTTCTTCGGAAATATGAGGCGGATGTGTTATGCATGTAAAACTGGTCTTAATGAACATCTCTATAAGAATTATTCCTGTAATTCTCTCAGTTCAAGCAGGTATCATAGTTCATCTTTAAACAAGGTGGATAACTCTAGCTGACTCACGGAATATACGACAAAGTTTGTGGTTCAAATAAATATTATTCCGTTTGTGGTTCAAATAAGTATTACTCTAGCGCAGTGCTCTGCAACTGGTATGTCGCGTGCCATGCGACGATGCTAGGCGTGCCGCAGTGTAACTTTAATACAATTTTTCCCTATACTTTTTCTTATATATTCTTAGTTCAGGTGTGCCGCCGAATTTTGAAATGAATATAAGTGTGCCGCAAGTGAAAAAGGGTTACGGAGCGTTGCTCTAGCGTCGACGAGGACGAACTAGCTGGGATGTTTCCGAAGAAGTTCGGGTCAGGAATCACAACGCATGATTTTCAAAACTCAATGATCTGGCAGTGCTTTCGAGAGATACTTTTTACCTAAATTTCATACTTGCTTCAGATAATCTTCAGGAGCATGGAGGTGTCGCCAGGCTCGACATCCGAGGTGTGGGCTGAACGCCGAAATAATTCCAGCTCGTGCACTGTCCGAGCATTGTATTGAACAGCTGTTATCGCGCGTAGAACGAATTCCGATTATTGCCCTAGTTCTTCGTTGAAGATTGCTCACTCATTTTCAACAAGGTGAAGCAGATGGTGTTCCTCTGTGTAGGGGCTATGAGGAAAGGTGTTGTGTGCTGGTGGTCGTGACAGAAAGAATTGAAAACAGACGCTTTCCTTTTCGACTTATACAAGTTTTACTTGGTAAAGAAAGTGAGGGCAGAGAGGGACATGCTCCCCCTCTGCAACATTTATTGCGTATGGTATAGATTTGAGAATGTGTTTTGGCTGCTATTTCTAACAAGAAAATCCCTATATGTGATCATTTACAGACTTTCTCTTTATAGTGGACTATGAGGTGTTTACAGAATGTAGGTTTTACAAGCGGTTACTAATCTAGCTCGATATTGTTTATATTAGATGCTTAGACGGCTACTGGTGTTTACAGCGTAATATATAGTCAGGTGTGGAGGCGCAATGGCCCGGTGGTCAAGGGAGCGAACTCGCGGTCATAGGATCGCGGTTTCGATTCCCAGACCGGGCGTTGTGAGTGTTTATTGAGCGAAAACACCTAAAAGCTCCACGTGGCTCCGGCAGTGGATGGTGGCGAACCCTGCTGTACTCTTCCACCACAACTTTCACTCACTCTTACTTCCTGTTTCTGTTGTGCCTGTAATTCAAAGGGTCAGCCTTGTCACGCTGTGTCACGCTGAATATCCCCGAGAACTACGTTAAGGGCACATATGTCTGAGGAGTGCTCAGCCACTTGTATGTTAATTTCACGAGCAGGCTGTTCCGTTGATCGGATCAACTGGAACCCTCGACATCGTAAGCGACGGAGTGCCAACAACATCTGACTGATAACATTTACCGTATTATGTAAGGTGTTCCAGGTAGAGCAAAACTAATTAATTAAGCAAGCATGCAGCTAATTAATTAACTAATTAATTAAGCAAACAAGTAAAAAGATTAATTAAGCAAGCAACTAGTTAATTAAGTAAGCTAGCAACTAATTAATTAATTAATAAAGCAAGCAAGAAACTAATTCATTAAGTATTTAATTAAGTAATCAACTAATTGTTTAACTAATTAATTAGGTAAGCAATTAATTAATTAGCTAATTAATCAAACAAGCAAATATTTAATTAATTAAATAAGCAAGCGACTAATTAATTAACAAACAACTAATTAATAAGCAAGCAACTAATTAATTAAGCAGGCAACTAATTAAGTAACTAATTAAATAAGGAAGCAACAACGGATTAATTAATTGATTAAGCAAGCAACTAAATAGTTAACTAATTATTTAAGCAAGTAAGCAACTAATTAATTAAGCAAGCAACTAATTAATGAGCTAATTAATTAAGGGAAGCAAGCAACTTATTAATTTACAAATTAAGCAAGCAGGCAACTAATTAATTATCTAATTATTTAATTTAGCAAGCAGCTATTTAATCAACTAATTAAGTAAGCAAGCAAGCAACTAATTAAATAAGCAAGCGACTAATTAATTAAGCAAGCCAGCAACTAAGGTGTTCCAAGCAGAGCGAAATACCAGACTGCTTTTATACTGTTACCCGTGATACGGTTGATGAACTTTTCCATCCCTTTCTTCATTAGTTCCGGTACTCCAATAACCACTGATATTATTTCGGTTGTCTTTTATAACCGGTGCGTATTTTCAAGCTTCATTCTACCTGTGGATTTATTCGGGCTTTGCTAGTTCCAGGTGCTTATTGACGATGTGGTCGATGGTATCTCCACGTTTTCCGCAGATCTGGCACAGTGGATCTGTTCCATCCTCTATGATACAATGATGTTAGGATCTGCTTGCATGACTAACAATTATCTGACCATTTATCTCTACTTTCACTCCAGTATTTTAATGTGTTTATGTGTCTACACTTGATCTACGTATATCATTATTATTGTTGTTGTTATTATTATTATTATTATTATTATTATTATTATTATTATTATTATTATTATTATTTTATGTTTGACTTTTGTTTTGCATTTGTACAAGTTGGATCCAAGTCTCACCCAGAGACCTCAAGAGACAACAAGTTAGAAGTTCATGTAGGTGTTATGCCTAGG
>NC_068985.1:45956448-45957015 GCF_001194135.2 Octopus bimaculoides
ACGCACGTTAATGAAGCTATTCTTCATTTCTTCTTCACCGTCTTCACTCACACAGATAACACAGCACACATACACACACACAGACACATAAATACTTCACCCAACACCTTCGTTAACCATCTCTTTCGTTCTCTTTCTGTATTTCCTTCTTTGTCTCTTTCTCCACACACACACGCACAAAGTAAGCTCATAAATGATATAAATGCAAAACAAGACGGAAGAAAATAGTACTCGAATACCAAAGGTAGAGTAGTTATGCTTTTATTAAAACGGCAAAATTGCCACAAAATTGTTAGTCAGAGTTTCCCGTTCGTGGGACAGTTGTGATGAATAGACAGACAGATAGACAGACAGACAGATAGACAGACAGACAGATAGACAAACAGACAGATAGACAGACAGATAGACAGACAGACAGATAGACAGACAGACAGATAGACAGACAGATAGACAGACAGACAGATAGACAGACAGACAGATAGACAGACAGACAGATAGACAGACAGACAGATAGACAGACAGATAGACAGACAGACAGATAGACAGACAGACAGATAGACAGACAGA
>NC_068985.1:45957922-45959091 GCF_001194135.2 Octopus bimaculoides
GCTCGTGAAATTAACGTGCAAGTGGCTGAGCACTCCACAGACACGTGTACTCTTAACGTAGTTCTCGGGGGAGATTCAGCGTGACACAGAGTGTGACAAGGCTGACCCTTTGAATTACAGGCACAACAGAAACAGGAAGAAAGAGTGAGAGAAAGTTGTGGTGAAAGAGTACAACAGGGTTCGCCACCGCACCCTGCCGGAGCCTCGTGGAACTTTAGGTGTTTTCGCTCAATAAACACTCACAACGCCCGGTCTGGGAACCGAAACCGCGATCTTACGACCGCGAGTCCGCTGGCCTAACCACTGAGCCATCGCGCCTCCACACATACATATATACATCATATATGTATACACACATACACTCACATACACACATACACTCACAACATACGCACACATATAGTGAGAGTTAGAGAACTAGAGAGAGAGTTAGAGAACTAGAGAGAGAGTTAGAGAACTAGAGAGAGAGTTAGAGAACTAGAGAGAGAGAGTGGGGTAGACAGACAAACTGGCATACAAGCAGACAAACGGACAGACACCTGATGAAGATCCACAACGTAATCTACAGACAATCACCGCTGCAAAGCTACAGGATGGATTTAATACTAACAATCACCGAATTAGATTTCAACAGAAGTTCAAGACTAAATTTGAGTTTCCAAGTTCTACTGTGTCTGTCGATTCACCGAATTTGCGATTTCGTGTCGAGGCAACCATCAAATATTTGTTGCTTTTTTTAAACTCCAAATCACTTTTAATTGCGTTAGACTAAAGGTCAAATGCATCCAAGACATCCCTATAATGACCATCCCGTCTTTTTGTCAAGTCCTATAACATACATATATATATATGTATCTTTTATCTTTTACTTTGTTTCGGTCATTAGACTGCGACCATGCTGGGGCACAGCTTTGAGTACTTATTTATTAATATTATTGTTTTTTGTTTTAACCTCATTTAAATCGGTTCTCTTTTGCCAAACGGATAAGTTACGGGGACATAAACACTCCAACACCTGTTGTCTACAGGTTGTGAGGACAAACACAGGCACAAACTCACACACACACATATATATGACAGGCTTCTTTCAGTTTCCGTCAACCAAATCTAATCACATGGCTTTGGTCAACCCGAGACTAAAGTAGAAGACACTTACCCAAGGTGACATG
>NC_068985.1:45959507-45964815 GCF_001194135.2 Octopus bimaculoides
GCGCGTGTGCTATCACTTTCTTCGTTTTTGTACAGTAATTAAACCATGGGAGATTCCATGTGAGAGAGTCAGTTTCCGAGGTGAATATCTGACAAAGCAACCGGCTATTGTTGTCAGTAAAGGTCACGTGACATCCCTATATTTAGGGAACAGTGAAAGGCAGACATACAAATGTGTGTGTGAGTGTGTATGTGTGTCTGTGTGTGCATGTATTATGTGTGTATATCCTCTGTGTGTGTGTATGTGTGTGTGTGTGTGTGTGTGTGTATTATATTTCTTCATTGGTATAGAGTTTGTGCGTCGTATGTCAGCGACATGAAAGGGACCAATCACTTTGAAAGAATGGGTCGAGTCATCCATTTGAGAATCAGATAATACCATTCTGTGGTATCTTTTGATTCCACAACGCAGGTACGTAATTGTATACTGTTGTGAGTCGAGGCTACAGTTCGGCTGTATAAACCCATCAACTCCAACTCTATTACCTCCAGTAATAAGCTGAAATAAGATCCGTCCATATATTACACACGTATATACACACACTGACACAGAGAGAAGGAGAAGCAGAGAGAAAGAAAGAAAGAAAGAAAGAAAGAAAGAAAGAAAGAAAGAAAGAAAAAAAAAAGAAAGAAAGAAGGAAAGAAAGAGCTGTAGCGCGACGTGACTCAAGGTCTGACAGCCTCTTGCGTTGCATTTATTATGTATACATATACACATACGTGTACGTGTGTGTGTGTGTGTGTGTGTGTGTGTGTGTACGTGTGTGTGTACGTATATATACTTATATATAGATACATATACACTTGTAGCATTCCACCCAGTTCGTAAAGGCCCCATAGAATTCTCCACGGTGAAGGTGTCTAGGACTCTTGTCACAGCCTCCTTCATCTTTAAAACGATTGCCCCAGAAGTGCTTCTTCAGTTTGGGAAACAACCAAAAGTCACTGGGAGCAAGGTCTAGAATGGAGGGAGGGTGAGGGACAGTTTTGATGCTCATCTCTGACAAGTAGTTGGTCACCAAGATGGATGCTTGGGGAACAAACTTTGTACGAATTTTGCGCATGTTCAGATCTTCATGAATAATTATGTGTTACAGCTATTCACCATCTCGAAATTGTATGGTTTATTGTCTTTAGAATCACATCACGGTTTTCAGTTAGAACATTGCTAATTCTCTCAACCAGTTTTAATGTTCTGACGTCTCTCTCTCTCCCACACCACTCATCGTCTTTCGCCTACACTCTACCGTCCTTGAACTTCTTGTGCCAGCGAAGAAGTTCATTCAAAAACATTCTGGACCGTTTACTTTTTTACTTGTTTCAGTCATTTGACTGCGGCCATGCTGGAGCACCGCCTTTAGTCGAGCAAATCGAGCCCAGGACTTATTCTTTGGAAGCCTAGTACTTATTCTATCGGTCTCTTTTTGCCGATCCGCTAAGTTACGGGGACGTAAATACACCAGCATCGATTGTCAAGCGATGTTGGGGGGACAAACACAGACACACACACATACATACATACATATATATATATATATATATATATATATATATATATATACGACGGGCTTCTTTCAGTTTCCGTCTACCAAATCCACTCACAATGCTTTGGTCGGCCCGAGGCTATAGTAGAAGACACTTGCCCAATGTGCCACGCAGTGAGACTGAACCCAGAACCATGTGGTTGGTAAGCAAGCTACTTACCACACAGCCACTCCCGCGCCTAAGTTTCTGTAAATGTTTTTACCAAGTTTAACACAAAACTTTATTGCATAACAGGCTTCAAAACGTCTGCATTCTGCAAACTAGGCAACAGTCACAAGCAGAGTATTGGTGCGTTCGAATTGCTGTTAAAACCGTCTCCTTCAATCTGGAATAACAAAACCTAGCAGGTCAGCTGGTGGTAATTTCCCAATTTACGTTCGTAAAATCGAATTTGTTTTAGTTTCATTTCAAATCGATTAACATGTCTCCTAGACCGCCCTGTTGCTTCTCGTTTTATTGTAAATCCTAATGAAAAACTTGCAGATCAATGAAAAGCATCAATTCGTATTCCTTGGTTTGCCCGCCGTGAATTGTTTGAAGAATTCTCACATGTGCGCAGAGGCGAAACTCTATTGAAATTAAGTCTAACATTTTCCCTCACTTTTTAATTCGCTGTTCGCAGTGTGCACCACTTATGATAATTAAATATTTTATTGAAAAAAGCGTTTGGGTCACTATGATTTTACGAGCTTCAAATAGGAAATTACCCAACTTGTTAGCTGTATCGTAATGACAGCAAAATTACAATAATCTAGTGCCTCCCCTAAAAATAAAGTCTCTAAACTTCTAGAACACACCCTGCAGACTGCGATAGTCAATGAAATACAATTTATTCTTTCTGTGCAGCTCGTACAAAATGATCCACAACCTTTGAGGTAGAGAGTGTACAAGATGTACAGGCCGTAGCTATTTGTAGAGACTGTAGAAGGGGTTTACAGTAGAGTCATGTGAAGTCCTTAAGGTCAGGGCACAACAGTTGATGATATCCATCTGGTGGAGTAGTGTTGGAGCGTTGGAGAAGGTTGGCGAAAAGTAAATAGGTTATTGATGATAATGGTGAGAGAGAGAGATAAACTGAGAGAGAGAAAGAGAAAGAGAGAGAGAGAAAATATATTGAGGTGTATGTTTATCTCTTTGAAATATGTGTTTATGAGATCAGCATGTATGTATATACATATGAATGTGTATAAGTGTATATTATATGACTGTGTGTGCATGTATGCGAACATGTTTACGAGTGTGTGTTTTGTGTCAATGTCATGTGTGCGTATGAGCGAGTTGTAGAAACACTCATGTGTAAGTGTATATATAAGTATGTATACATACTTACATCCATATGTGTGTGTGTGTATGTGTGTGTGTGTGTGTGTGTTTACGTATTTTTCAGTCGTTGGTGATAACTTGTACTTAATGTATTTTATATTTATTTATTTATAATCGAACGCCACTCAGCTTTACTCGCAGTAAGTTGTTAATTATATATATATACATCCTGCATATCTACAGTATTATACATGCACGAGTATCTACTGAGAGCGAGATCTATCTATCTATCTATCTGTCTTCTGTATGTCTGTCTATCTGTCTGTCTGTATGTATGTATGTATGTATGCACACAGACATGTGTGTGTTTTTGAGCGGGTGCGAGTTTAAGATTAAATTATTTGTACAATAGTCGCGTTGGAGGCGGGGCGGCGGGTGTTTCCCTGACTGGATATATTTCATGTTGCTATAGTTGTTACTCCGACTATACCGCACCGGTCCTTTGAACATCAACATCAAAAGGGCATCAAGAATGGGTGGAGATGGTGTGACTGTCTGTCAGTCGGAGAGGATCCCCCGTTGCTACAGATTAAATTACAGATAGGGCGGCGGCGGCGGCGGTAGTTGTACTGGTTCTGTTATTGGTGGTGGTGGGGGGTACAATGGTTCTGTTACTGGTGGTGGTGGTGGTGGTGGTGGTAGCGATGGTTCTGTTATTGGTAGTGGTTCTGTTACTGGTGGTGGTGTGGTGGTGGTGGTGGTATATAGGTATGGTAGTCTTACTACTACTACTACCACCACGTTGAGCTGATGGATTTGGTGGTTTAAACAAACCCTTCAAGGTGGTGCTCCTGCATGGCCGCAGTCGATGGAGAGCGCAGCGCGCAATGTACGGGTTGGTATTTAAGTGTTTATAGGAGGGACTGAGGGACGAAATATTGATTTAAAAATTTGGCACAAGGCTATTAATTTCGGGGGGGACAGGTAATACAGTTCTATATTTAAGAGATGAGGAATTATGTACATTATTTACATTATTTACATTTGACGGATATTTGTCCTCATCTTGCTTGTTGTTAACACAACGTTTCGGCCGACGTACTCTCCAGCTTTTATCAGGTTCGAAATTTCCCCAAGACACCTGATGAAGGCTGGAGGGTATATCAGCCGAAACGTTGTGTTAACAACAAACAAGACGAGGACAAATATCCGTCAAATGTAAATAATATAAATAGAGAACAGGTAAGCCGATTACATCGACTCCCAGTACTCAACTGGTATTTATTTCATCGACCCCGAAAGAATGAAAGGCAAAGTCGACCTCGGTGGAATTTGAACTCAGAACGTGAGGACGAACGAAAGTATTTCACCTGGCGTGCTAACGATTCTGTCAGCTCGCTGCCTTGGAGGGACGAAATAATAAGTGGGATTTTGTGGGATTTGAAACGAAAAACAATGACTCTGGGCCCTTGTCATTCTAATCAATTAAACAAGGATCTACCACAAAGTCATTCAACCTGCTAGACACACCAACATAATTTCCTCAAATCACATTCTACTATCTTAAATAAGAAAGACACTTTGGGCAACGTAGTCCTAAATATTTAAAATAAAAGTTAATGGTCACGCTTGGAACGTCTGTGATCACAACTTGGCTACAGGAGCAAGCATTGGGAAGAGTCTCGCTTCGCAATCACGGCACCTTTGGCAAATGTCTTCTATCATAATCTACGTACGGGCTGATTAATGTGAGTGAATGCGATCAACGGAAACTGTGCAGAAGCCTGCGTTATACAGATAGATAGATAGATAGATAGATAGATAGATAGATAAATAGATAGATAGATGATGGATAGATGGATGGATGGATGGATAGACAGTTAGACAGACAGACTGACAAATAGATAGATAGATAGATAGATAGATAGATAGATAGATAGATAGATAGATAGATAGATAGATAGATAGATAGATAGATAGATAGATTTGTAGGTTGCGCGTATATACACGTGCATATCTTTATGCTTGTCCCACCCTCCCTCTACTGGACAACTGGTGTTGGTTTATTGACATCCTGGTAACTTAGTGGTTCTGCAAAAGAGGCCGATAGAATAAGTACCGGACTTTAAAACAGAATAAGTCCTGGAGATCGATTAGATACATTAAACTCTTCGAAACAGTGCCCCAGCATGGTTGCAGTCCAATGACTGAAACAAGCAACAGAAAGTAAAATTAAACAAAGGCCGCACCGCGGTTAAACAGCAACAACTCGCTGTTCTAATCTAATTGAATAGCACTCTCTTTTACTCTTTTACTCTTTTACTTGTTTCAGTCATTTGACTGTGGCCATGCTGGAGCAACGCCTTTTAGTCGAACAATCGGTCTCTTTTGCCGAACTGCTAAGTTACAGGGACGTAAACACACCACCATCGGTTGTCAAGCGATGTTGGGGGACAAACACAGACACACAAACACACACACACACACACACACACATATAT
>NC_068985.1:45966783-45968635 GCF_001194135.2 Octopus bimaculoides
AGCTGATGAAGGACGTGTTCTCTATGTGGCCTGTGTGTTTTCTGTGCTCTATTTATGTTCTGTTTCTCATTTTGGCCACTTTTTTTTTTTTTGCAACGTCCTGTACCCAGATATGCATCTATATATACATGTTACCCTCCGAGACACAAGTCCGGTCAAGATTGGTTATGGAAGATCAGCAGGTGACCATGCATACCAGTCTCTCCTCTCCACGCCACCGATGTTATCCAAGAGAAAGGCAAAGACCGATACAGCTTGGCACCAGTGACGTCGCAACTCATTTCTACAAATGAGTGAATCCCAACGCTCTAACAACTAAATTATGCAACTAGATCTAGTTATAATCATATAATTAAGAATTATATTGCCAGTATCAATGTAATTATATTTATCATACTAATACTATGATAGTTCTTTCTAATTTTGGCATAATTTCGAGGGGAGGGGAAGACAATTACATCGACCTCAGTGCTCCTCTAGTACTTTATTTTATCGCCCCGTCAAAGGATGGAAAGCAAAGTCGACCTCGCCGGAATTTGAACGCAGAGCGTAAAGACGGACGAAATACCGCTAAGCATTTTGTCCGGCTGCCAACCATTCTGTCAACACGCTTCCTTTCTACTATAGGCACAAGGCCTGAAATTTCGATTCCAGTGTTATACTGATACTTAATTTATCGACCCCGAAAGGATAAAAGGCGAAGTCGACCCCGACCGGCATTCGAACTCAGAACGTAACGTCGGAAGAAATGCCGCTAAGCATTTTGCCCAGCGCAATAACGATTCTTATTTCTTTATTGCCCGCCAGGGGTTAAACATAGAGGGAACAAACAAGGATAGACAAAGGGATTAAGTCGATTACATCGATCCCAGTGCGTAACTGGTACTTAATTTATCGACTCCGAAAGGATGAAAGGCAAAGTCGACCTCGGCGGAATTTGAACTCAGAACGTAACGGCAGACGAAATACCACTAAGCATTACACCCGGCGTGCTAACGATTCCGCCAGCTCACCACCTTTATAAATTAATACGTAATGCTATACTTTAATACTAGAATAATAATTATTATCGTTATTATATACTTCGTCATGGCAGAATCGTTAGAACCCCTGGCGAAATGCTCAGCGATGTTTCGCACGTCGTTCTGAGTTCAAATTCCACCTTTCTTCCTTTTTCGGGTTGGTAGATTAAGTGAAACACTAGGGTCGATGTAATCGACCAGTCCCCTCTCCCCAAATTTCAGTCCTTGTTCATTTAGTAGAAAGGATTATGTTCTTCGTCATGGAGAAGTTGCGATAAAATATAATACTAGTCCAGTACAGGGGCCACCAGTATCGGCTGCACTTCTCCCACCTCTCATAATTGCTAGTCTTATACTTAAATCATAAACTATAATATCTTTTGGCAATAAGATACGTACATAGGTCACTAAGAATTTTAACGAGATATTTCACTGAAAAGAAAGTATGCATGATTTTTTACCTAAATAATTTATTCTTTTATTTTTATTAACATTACCTTAAAAATTATCATTTCTTTTAGAATCATTAAATATATTTCATATTCTTTTTTATTTATACAACTTATTTAGTTATTCATTTCGTTTTCGTCATTTAATGTGAAAATTAACTGTGCAATAAATAGGATTGGAGCTAAAGTCTTCGTGAGGTGGTAGGTGTAAGGGAAATAACTCTATCAGTTTATTGCGTAGTTGTTTCCTCTTGATAGATTGACGTTATTTCCGTCAAGATTAGCAGCGACGGCTGTCTATCGACTCGCCCGCGTACAAACACACACACACACACACGCACGAATGCACACACACACACACACACACACACACACACACAC
>NC_068985.1:45969110-45969781 GCF_001194135.2 Octopus bimaculoides
TTTTTTTTTTTTTTTTTTTTTTTTGCCGAGGGCTAGTTTCCGAAGATGTCAACAAACCAACACCGGTTGTCACGCGGTGGTAGGAGGGACAAATATAACGCAAACACACATAGATATATATACATACGCACACAAGCACACATATATAAGAAGCCCGTCGTGTATGTCTTTAAGAAATAAGTTTTAAATAATGGATAAAATGCTTTGTGGTATTTAGCGAGGCGGATAAAATGCTTTGTGGTATTTCGTCCGTCTTTACGTTCTGAGTTCAAATCACGCCGAGGTTGACTTTGCCTTTCATTCTTTCGGGGTTGATAAAATAAGTACCATTCTGATATCAATATTGATAACGCTCTTATAGTAACATGTTTTTTTTTAATTCACTTTTTAATTTATTTTTTTTCTTGTATCTTTTTGCAGGTAAGTGTTTCACCTGTATAACTGTTGATGTGTTCGGTAATGTAAAGTTTTGAGATGCTTGGAATAGATGCAACGGGATACCTCCAGGTGTTCATTCAGGTAAACACAAATTTTATACTTAGAGTTTCTGCTGGAAAAATATTTCTTGCTTTGAACGAATTTCTTATTTATTCTCAGTTGATGGCTAAAAAAAATATTTGTTTTCTTTTTTACTTAAGCCTTTTTTTTATTATATATGTACATACATATAT
>NC_068985.1:45970052-45972193 GCF_001194135.2 Octopus bimaculoides
AGAGAGAGAGAGAGATAGAGTGTGTGTGTGTGTGTGTGTTAACAGATGAGATCGAGAGAATCTCAATATAGAAAACACTTTGTAGCGCCCAAATGATTTGAACTTACACTCCGATTTCTTTATCGAGGACAAAGTCAGCACTTGTTGGTTTGTTGCTGTTTTTCAGACCAGGTTCTCTTTCATCAAACAGATCTATCTTTGTCTTTTACCTGATCCAGTTATTAGACTGCGGCCATGCTGGAGCACCGCTTTGAAGGAATTTAGTCGAACGAGTCCACCCCCAGTATTGATTTTTTAATTTTTTAAGACTACTATTTATTCTATCAATCTCTTTTGGCACCATGTGGTTGCAAAGCAAATGTCTTACTACACAGCCACGCCTGCATCTGAGACCATTACGCCTCGTCTGCTATATATTGTGATGTTGGAACGGGGAGGAGGGATCTCCATCATTCGACGACGAGGATTCAGATATTCGAACAACTAAATAACCTGCTCTTGCATAAACCTACAAAGTGGCTGAGTATTCCTCAGACACGTGCAACCTTAGAGTAATACTCAGGGAAGAATGTGGATGACACTGTGTGTGTGATGAAGTTGTACCTTTTGATTTGCGGGCAAAATCCACCCTATGGGCTTCTATGCAATTTCCGCCTCCTCAATTTCGTTCAGAAGGTATAGGCTGACCTGAGACTAAAGAAAATTGCATTTACCCAAGATGCCAAACAGTAGGATCGAACCCGGCAACTTGTGGTTTTGAAGTAAACTTCTTAACCATTCGGTCATACAGCTTCTACTCATACATAATTTTATCTACCATAAGCACAAAGACTGAAGTTTTTAGGGAGAAGGTTAGCCACATCGACCCCAGTACTTAACTGGTATTTATTTAATCGACCCCGAAAGGATAAAAGGTGAAGACGACCGCAGTCAAATTTAAACTCAGAACTTAATGACTAACGAAATGCTTAGCAACATTTCGTACGGCTTACTAACAATCTTCTCATACACAATAGACTTTGCTACTCTAAGCACAAGGCCCGAAATTTTGAGGAACGGGGCCAGTCGATTAGATCGACCCTAGTATGCAAAGGGTATTTAATTAATCGACCCCGAAAGGATGAAAGGCAAAATCGAGCTCGGTGGAATTTGAACTCAGAACGTAAAGGCAAACGAAATACCGCCCGGCGTGCTAACGTTTCTTTATTACTTACAAGGGGGCTAAACATAGAAGAGACAAACAAGGACAGACAAAGGGATTGAGTCGATTACATCTACCTCAGTGCATAACTGGTATTTATTTAATCGACACCGAAAGGATGAAAGACAAAGTCGACCTCGGCTGAATTTGAACTCAGAACGTAACGGCAGACGAAATACCGCTAAGCACTTCGCCCGGCGTGCTAACGTTTCTGCCAGCTCGCCGCCTTTTCACATCCACAATAGATAGCGACCAAAGTGGTCTTCGCTTCTGAGTATGATGTAATTTGAAGGAAATTTAGGTGTTATTTCTAACAGGTTGGTCGACTAATATAAAGCAGGATGTTTATTTTTGTATATTAGAAGGCTGCATTGAATTAGATATAATTAAATAAAGCTACATTAAAGACAATATTATTAAATATACAGTAAATGATAATTACATTTATTGGGAGAAGGTAATTATGAATATTAATGTAAGAAATAATATGTTAACTGACTTTTTAATGGCTTTGGTATATGTATGTATGCATATGTGTGTGTGTGTGGGGGGGTCTGTATAATGTTTTATATAAATGTGTGTGTATGCATAGATATATATGTATGTGTGTGTATACACACACAGACACCGCGTCTGTGTGTATGAATAGTTAGTGACATCTACATATATATATATATATATATACACACATGCATATATATATATATATATATATATATATATATATATATATATATATGCACATATACATACATGCACACATACGTATGTATATTTACATACATACACGTATATATGTATACATACATATATATATACACATATATATATGTATGCATACATATATGTATGTATGTATGTATGTATGTATGCATACATATATATACACATACACATTTATATATATGTATGTATGTGTCTTTATATATATATATATATA
>NC_068985.1:45974267-45975195 GCF_001194135.2 Octopus bimaculoides
TATATATATATATATATGCACATATACATACATGCACACATACGTATGTATATTTACATACATACACGTATATATGTATACATACATATATATATACATATATACGACAGGCTTCTTTCAGTTTCCGTCTACCAAATCCACTCACAAGGCTTTGGTCGGCCCGAGGCTATAGTAGAAGACACTTGCCCAAGATGCCACGCAGTGGGACTGAACCCGGGACCATGTGGTTGGTAAGCAAGCTACTTACCACACAGCCACTCCTATCACTTTTTCCTCTATACTTTTATCACATCTCCTTCCACACACACACTCTCTCTTTTCTTCCCCCAAATCATTTTATTTATCGATTTCTATATTTGTGGCGTTGTAAACTATCCTTGTAATGTATTCCTCACTGGATGCCCCTGCGGCAAATACAAATGTCATTATTATAATCATCTGAGGTCATAAATGACACGTCTTATAAGTCTTAGCATTATTATAATTCTTCTCTTTGAACAATCCTGGCATAATTACTCAACAATTTAATGACTTATTCAATTAGTTAATTAATTAGTTTATTAATAATAATAAAAAATAAAAAAACTAATTAAATTAATTGGTTATTCCAGTTTTATTTTTCCTCTAAATATAACTTTGACAATCGTTTTATTTTCAACTTTAGTGTATGAAATTAAATAACTTTGTAAACTGTATAAAGAGAAGAAAGAAATTGAAAATACAATATATTAATTGAAATATAATTTTTTTACACAATTATATGACAGACACACGCACGTATATATATATACATGTGTGTGCATGTATGTATGTATGTATGTATGTATGTATGAATGTGTATATATATATAAACATGTGTGTATATATATATATACATATATATATATATATATGCATACATATACATATATACATGTATGTGTACTTA
>NC_068985.1:45975205-45977020 GCF_001194135.2 Octopus bimaculoides
CTACATACATATATATATACACACACACACATACACACGCACATGCGCGCGCACGCGCACACACACACACACATACACACACACACACACATACACACACACACACAGGTATACAGTCATACAGTCAATAGGAGACAGAGAGTCGAATCGATATGTTTGTGTATGTGTGCATGTGTGCGGATGCGTGTGTGTACAAGTATGTATGTATGTGAATATAGATGCATGTGAAGGCGCGTCGCTTAGTGATTAGAATATTCAGCTCACGATCGTAAATGTCGTGAGTTCAATTCCCGGCGAAGCGTTGTGTCCTTGAGCAAGACATTTTATTTCACGTTGTTCCAGTCCACTCGGCTGACAAAAGTGAGTAGTATCTTTATTTCAAAGGGCCAGCCATGTCACATTCTGTGTCACGCTAAATCTCCCTGAAAACTACGTTAAGGATACACGTGTTTGTGGAGTGCTCACCCGTGTGCACGTTAATTTCACAAGCATGTTGTTCTTTTGATCAGATCTACTGGAACTCTCGTCGTCGTAACCGACGGAATGCCAACAAGCATACATACATTCATACATACATTATACATGGTATGTATGTATGTATGTATATATGTATGTTAGCATGCCGCACAAAATGCTCAGCGATATTTCTTCCGAGTCTTCACACTTTCTGAGTTCAAGTTACACCAGGGTCAAGTTTGTGCTTCACTCTTCCAGGTTCGATAAGATAAAGCACCAGTCAAGTCCTGGGGTCGATGTAATCGACTCAGAATTGTTGGTCTTGACGGGTTATGAGCAAGATCATCTTAACACTTTAGCATTAATATTTACTCTATCAAATTTAATATTTATTTAATTCACATAGTCTTGAATTAATCATGCATTATCTCATAGTTTTGAGATGTCAATGAGAAAATTCTTAATTTTGGATTTTTTCTGTTTGGCTGCACCTGTGGAAATTTCTACACACGGGAATTCGTACGATTATACGAAAACCAAAACAAAACATTGGAGAGTGCGTGATTTAAGTCCTATCTAGATGTTATTTTTAGCACATCACACCACCACCTCAATGGGTAGAATGTATTTGTCAACACGTACTATCTCGCAGACAAAAGAATTTTCATGCTTGGTTTGTTACTATGGAAACAGACATGAATGTGTCTGTGTTTTACGACCTGGCTAAAATTACCCAAAATTTGCAAACTTTAAAAGCTAATTAACTTTTTATATTGATTTATTGCGAAAATGAATTTCATGGCTTTGATTAGCACATAAAACTACATCATTATACCGAATATGAAATCATATCGAACAAAAATTGAAGAAATCGAAAATTGGCAGCCAAACAGTAAAGATCATTTATTTTTACTCTGACATTGTAGGGTAGGTGTGAAATGTTGGATCTGGCCAGTTTGAACAAAAAAGCGGCAGCATATTTTGGTCAGATAAGGTCGGTTTGAATGCTAAATGGTTAAATCATGGAGCACTCCGTCGGTTACGAGGGTCCCAGCTGATATGATCAACGGAACAGCCTGCTCGTGAAATTAACGTGCAAGTGGCTGAGCACTCCACAGACACGTGTACCCTTAACGTAGTTCTCGGGGATATTCAGCGTGACACGGAGTGTGATAAGGCCGACTCTTTGAATTACAGGTACTACTCATTTTTGCCAGCTGAGTGGACTGGAGCAACGTGAAATAAAGTGTCTTGCTCAAAGACACAACGCGTTGCCAGGAATTGAACTCACGGTCGTGAGCCGAATGCCCTAACCACTAAGCCACGCGCCTTCACTCGGTTAAATCATGAGCACACTGG
>NC_068985.1:45977096-45980583 GCF_001194135.2 Octopus bimaculoides
TGTGGCTTACTTTCAATAAATATATACTAAAGGTCCCATGGCATTCATTTGCCCGGTAGTGACGGGAGGCAGCTATAAAGCTGTTAAGACGGTGCTTCTTACGAGCACTGCCTTCGCCCCTGACTGATAGATAAAAATAGGCTTCTTATAGTTCAGGCATGGGTAATGTTTTCTTTTTTCTTTTCAAGAATCAGGCCACGTAAGACTTTAATCTTCATCAAACGAGCCTCACTATTAAAAAAAAAATTCAAGGTAATTTTTTTCGTTAGGCGCGCCATTCAAAAGGTCCCGCGGGCCGCAGTTTACCCGTGGGTGTCATAGATCATTAGTTTTAATTTATTCACCGATAGAAAATGTCATCCTCCTCTCTCGCTCACTCTTTCTCTCTCTCTCCTTCTATCTATCAATCTATCTATTTATCTATCTCTACTTACCTATCTACCTATCTATCAATCTATTTATCTCTGTGTATATGTGTGTCTGTATACTTAAAATCAGATGACCCGAACACATAAGCAATATGGAGCTATGGCAAAGAACGAATCAAGTTCCGATTAGAGAGCAAATATTTAAGGAAAAGTGGAAGTGGATTGGTAGCACAATTAGAAAGGACACACCAAATGCAGCGAAACGCGCTTTACAGTGGAATCCGGATGGATATAGAAAGAGGGGTAGGCCTAAGAACTCGTGGCGTAGAAAAAACACAAAAGGAACTAGAGAAAGGGAGACATTCATGGCAGAGTATAAGTACAGAAGCGAAAGATTATGCGACATGGAATTCAATTATAAGTGGCCTATGCTCCGCGTTGGAGGGTTAAAGGCAAGGAAGGAAGGAATATGTGTGTCTGTATGTGCGTGTCTGTATGTGTGTGCGCGTGTGTGTGTGCGCGTGTGTTTCTGTGTGTGTGTGCGCGCGCGCGCCAGTGACTAAGTCTAAGGGAGACAATTACATGGTCAGATTATAAAGGAATGAGTGAATGCAATTAACCCATTGAGGCGAACAACCTCATTTTCAACATTTTTCGTTCTCTCACTTCAGTGTAATTTTAAATAAATTTTATCGATGTAAAATTACTTAAATTTCACACATTTGAAACTTTGAACCCAGCTCTGGCAAGCTTAACCTTAACTTATTAAATATTTAAGTGAAATCGTGGAATACACAACAAGCGATGGCCTTTGGCAGCATACAGTTAAATATATATATATACTCAACACTAAAATAAGTTTTCTCAAATTTCGGTATTATTGTTATTTCTTTAGGTTCTGTGTTCAAATGTTGCCGGGGTCGGCTTTGCTTTTCATCCTTTTGGGGCCGATAAAATAAGTACCAGTTGAGCACTAGGGTCAATGTAATAGACTTAGCCCCTCACCGAAGCTGCTGGCCTTGTGCTAAAATTTGAAATAGAGCTGGCAGAATCGTTAGCACGCCGGGCAAAATGCATTTCGTCTGTCGCTACGTTCTGAGTTCAAATTCCGCCGAGGTCGACTTTGCTTTTCATCCTTTCGGAGGTCGATAAATTAAGTACCAGTTGCGTACTGAGGTCGATCTAATCGACTGGTCCCTTCCCAGAAAAAAAATTCGGGCCTTGTGCCTAGAGTAGAAAAGAATAAAATAAATACCAGTTGAGTACTGAGGTCTCCACAAAAATTTCAGGCTTTGTACCTTTAATAGAAAGGATTATTATTATTATTATTATTATTATTAATTGAAGGCGACGAGCTGACAGAATCGTTAGCACGCTGGGTAAAATGCTTATCGGCATTTCGTCCGTCTTTACGTTCTGAGTTCAAATTCCACCGGGGTCGACTTGCCTTTCATCCTTTTGGGGTCGATAAATTAAGTACCCTTTGCGTACTGGGGGCGATCTAATCGCCTGGCCTCCTCCCCAAAACTTTCGGGCCTCTTGCCTTGAGTAGAAGAGAGTGTTTTTTTTTATATTTAAAAGCTTACCTGGCTTACGGGACACTAAATTACAACACATACTTTTATATAACTTAAATAATTGTTGTGATATATGCACACATACTTTACTCAGTATGATTGCATAAATGTGCATGTGGTGCATATGGGTGCGTGTGTGTCTGCATGAGAACTGCCTGTTTTTTTGTGGGGTTTTTTTGGTTTTTGCTGCATAAGGAAGTCACTGCAACATTTTTGTATGAAGAGTAGCCTCCCTTGCATCCTATGATATATTTGTCTTTTTGTTTGCTTGTTTTTTTTTCCTCATTGCCTAAATATTTATTGTGTTGAAGAACAAAGCAAATAATGTTACGCACCGGAGTTAAACACTTTGGTGAACAGAGGCCAAGACACGGTTTCGATTTCCAGTTAACATTCTATTCAATTCATTTACGCAACTAGATATTTTTTAATAACTTGAATAAGTATGAATTTCTCATCATACCCCCTCCGTCTTCTCTCTTTCTCTCTCTTTATCTATTTATTTGTCTATCTATCTATCTATTTATCCATCTATCTATCACTTTCTCTCATATAAGACATTGACTTAACAAACATCAACTGTTCATTTCACTCCAACAATAGCCAGATCAAATAACTATTTAAAACAGGGTTGTGTGTGTGTGTGTGTGTGTGTGTGTGTGTGTGTGTGTGTGTGTGTGTGTGTGTGCTATATAGAGCTGTGTAGTTGTAACTATGTATTTGGACATACTTAAGACATAAACGCATCCAAGCAATCTATTATACAGTATATCTGTGGATAGACTATCAAATATATGAATGTCTATACGCAGATGAATTTATATAATTTGTGTGTGTGTGTAATACACAAATGTATACATCTATATACAGTTTAAATGTAGACGTATTTGTGTATTTACACCATCTGTATGAGTACAGGTGTCAGTGTGTGTGTGTGTGTGTAGATATATATATAGAGAGAGAGAGAGGGGGAGAGGGAGAAAGAGAGAGAGACCTATATATATATATATATGTATGTATGTATATAATGTATATCTTTGTAAGCATGTATGTGTGTTTGTTTGTATATGTATGGACAATGTTTGTACAGATGTGCGTGTATATATGTATGAATGTGTAAGTTTATATGAATATATGTGCATCTATTAGTCTGTTTTAGTTTTCATGTCTTTGGCCACTCTGGAGCTTAATATAAACATACCCTTTTCATGCATATATGTATGAGTGTATACATTTGAAGTATATATGTAAATGTGCATGCTATTATATTTATGTGTGTGTGCATGTCTGTATGTGTAAGTGCATACTCGCATGAATGCTTGTATGTGCGCATATATATGTGATTTATACGAGTACATATACACACACATGGAGTCTACATTATATTATAGAGAAAATATTGTTGTGGTTGTATAATAGAAAAAACTATATAAAAAATAATTGCATGTATGTTGATTTCTTTATGTATATATACACAGTTGTTGTGTGTATATATATAGATATAGATATAGATATAGATATGGATATATATATATATATATA
>NC_068985.1:45980749-45981114 GCF_001194135.2 Octopus bimaculoides
ATATGAATGTATGCTCATTAGATGTAACCATATGCTGGTATTGACTCTGGGTGTGTGTGTGTATGTGTGTGTGTGTGTGTGTGTGTGTGTGTAAATAAATATTTAATATATCTTCCTAATGTGCATGTTTATGTTCAGTCTGTAGTCCATATGGCCATATACAGTTATACATCCATATGTCTATTGCTGTTTATATAAAAGGTGTGTGTGTGTAGAAAGGGACAGAGTATGTGCAAGGGGAAAGGGAGGAGGGAAGTGCATAAAAAGAGGGGAGAGAAGGAAGCACAAGAGAAAAATATAGACAGGACACAAATACACACACACACACACACACACACACACACATGTCATACACAAACTGAAAC
>NC_068985.1:45981192-45985563 GCF_001194135.2 Octopus bimaculoides
CACACACACACACACACACACACACACACACACACACACACACACACGCATAAACTTAAAATATTTTCAGGGGTGTGTGGTGACGTCATATTTCTTCATTAATTTGTATTTGTATGAAAAATTTTCTGATAGTTGTCTCAAGTTCATGGTTATCTGATGGTATGTCTGATGGCTAGTGTTTGGAACAAGATACATGGCTGTCTGGCAAAGAATCATTTACCAAATTCTGGTGTCTACAAAAGGGAACAGAATAAAGCAGGTGGAGAGAATAAAAACTTAAATGCATTGATTTAATTTAACCCTTTAGCATTCAGATTACTCAGTCAAATGTAAAGCTTATTTATTCATGTTTTGAATTAATTATGCATTATTTTGTGGCTTCGAGATTTTGATGATATGAATGTTCTATTCTTAGATAGACATTGTAGGAGAGATGCGAAAAGCTGGATCTGTTCAGCTTGAACATAAAAAAAGGCAGATTATTTGGGCCTAATACCGGCAAGTTTAAATGTTAAAAGGTTAATTGTTGTAAAGAAGCACGTTTTATTAGAAGCCAAGAATCAAAAGAATCTCTGTATCAGAGATTGGCGCCCTCACCCACAAGAAGATTTCACTTACCTTCAAATATTAAACCAAAGGGGACAAATTTACTGGGTCATTAAGAGTATCAAATAAAATGCTGCATAGCATTTGTTCCAAATCTCTGCTCTCATATTTACCAAGGTCTGCTTTTTCTTTTATCCTTTTATTTAAATTTACTTATGGAAGCCCTTTACTCCCTGTTGAGCATAGGCCGCTGTCAACTTTTCCCAACTATTCTCAACTCTTTACTCTTACTTGTTTCAGTCATTTGACTGCGGCCATGCTGGAGCACTGCCTTTAGTCAAGCAAATCGACCCCAGGACTTATTCTTTGTAAAGCCTAGTACTTATTCTATTGGTCTCTTTTGCCGAACCGCTAAGTTACGGGGACGTTAAACACACCAGCATCGGTTGTCAAGCGAAGTTGTGGCGACAAACACAGACACACAAACATATACACACACATACATATATATATACATATATACATATATACAACAGGCTTCTTTCAGTTTCCGTCTACCAAATCCACTCACAAGGCTTTGGTGGGCCTCAGGCTATAGTAGAAGACACTTGCCCAAGGTGCCACACAGTGGGACTGAACCCAGAACCACGTGGTTGGTGAGCAAGCTACTTACCACACAGCCACTCCTGCGCCTATTATGAACTCTGGATTAATCATTTCTGCTTCTTTCCATTTGTATCCCTACTTCTGTAGCTTCCTTTGAGACTTTGCTACACCCTGTCATATGCTTCCCTGTGGAAAGGCCTTCTCCCAGGTCTTAGTGGTCCTCAGTTGGCATTGATACTGCTCTAACTTTGCTTTTTTTTATCTAGGTAGGGGTGTTGGCCCAACAAAAACCCATTTTTACTGCAGAGCAGAGATGGTCCATACTAGTCAGGCCCCTATGTTTTGACCTGCCAGAATGCAAGGCCCAACCAGGAGCTTTCACTTTGCTGGCATAGTTCTGAGGGTCATCGAAGCACATAAACTAGCACACCACAACAAGGACTGGACCTTGTGTTGGTTCATCCTCTCAGGGGTTGATCAAAAATTCTGATCTTGGCCAGAGGATTGCTGTAACTGTGAGAGAATCAGGCAAAATGTTAGAGAATTAGACAGTGGCAGCAGCAGTGGCAACAGTAGCAGCAACAGCTGTAGTAATGATAACAGTAGCAGTAGCAGCAGTGGCAGTGGCAGTACCAACAGCAACAGTGGAGGTAGAAGCAGTGGCAACTGCAGAGACACTGGCAACAACAGTAGCAACTGCAGAGACTGGCAACAACAGTAGCAACTGCAGAGACACTAGCAACAACAGTAGCAACTGCAGAGACTGGCAACAGCAGTGGCAACTGCAGAGACACTAGCAACAACAGTAGCAACTGCAGAGACACTAGCAACAACAGTAGCAACTGCAGAGACTGGCAACAGCAGTGGCAACAGCAGTGGCAACTGCAGAGACACTAGCAACAACAGTAGCAACTGAAGAGACACTAGCAACAACAGTAGCAACTGCAGAGACACTAGCAACAGTAGTGGCAACTGAAGAGACACTGGCAACAGGAGTGACCACAGTGACAACA
This sequence comes from Octopus bimaculoides, assembly GCF_001194135.2. Classification (NCBI taxonomy): domain Eukaryota; kingdom Metazoa; phylum Mollusca; class Cephalopoda; order Octopoda; family Octopodidae; genus Octopus; species Octopus bimaculoides. The sequence goes on from NC_068985.1 coordinate 45,983,358, forward strand.
GGCGCTGGAGGGAGGGGAAAATTTTTGGCAGCAGCACTAATGACAGCAGTAACAATGGTGGGAGTAGCAACAGCAGCAGCAACAATGGTGGTGGCAGCAACACTGACATCAATGATGAAGGGTTCATTTCTATTAATACACCTGTCCCCCATAAGTCCTTTCACTGTATTCCACAGTGGATACCAAAAGGATTCTTTACAACTACTCTAAGTGGACAGATGGTTTGCTAGAAATAACAACCAATAACAAAATAACAGTTTTCCTAAAAAAAACTGTGACATAGCGGAATACGTCTGGTACAATGAAATAAGATGGATGGTCACTTATGGTTACTTTAGGCAGTGAGCTGACCACTTATGGTCACTTTAGGCGGCGAGCTGGCAGAAACGTTAACAAGCCGGACGAAATGCTTAGCGGTATTTCGTCTGCCATTACGTTCTGAGTTCAAATTCCGCCGAGGTCGACTTTGCCTTTCATCCTTTCGGGGTCGATAAAATTAAGTTCCAGTTATGCACTGGGGTCGATGTAATCGACTTAATCCCATTGTCTGTCCTTGTTTGTCCTCTCTATGTCTAGCCCCTTGTGGGCAATAAAGAAATAAGATGGATGGTCACTGTTGGAATGGCTTCAATCAAGGATTTACTGGATCAGAGCTGACTTAACATAAAACATCATCAAAGGATAACAGGAGTAACAATAAACAATGAAAGATAGGAAAGGTCACATTTAACCTGTAAGTCACAGATTATAAAGGTCACTATTAGTAAATAATTCAGATGTAAACCCCGGCACATGATTAAGCTATAAGCCATGTGTTGTAAATATCACATTCTAGTAGTGATTCATAGAGGTTTTAAAGACCACAGTTTAACTGCAATTCAGGAGTCATAAAGGTCACATCTTAGCAATATATCAGCATTCATAAAGGTCACATTTTAGTGATATGCCATTTAATAATATGTCAGAGATTATAAAGGTCATAGTTTAACAATATGTCAGTGAATTGTGAAGTTTTGACACACAGATAAAGGCTTATCTATTGGGCTTTTCTTGGGACAGGAAAGGAAGTGGTTCAGATAGTGACTCTTTACAGCATGTACTCTAAAGAGAACAGGGCATTAGGAAGGGTATCTGACACTAGAAACCATATCAAAGCAGATACTGGAACCTGGCACAGCCCTCTCATTCATCTGTTCATGTAAAACCCCAGCATGGAGGAAAGGAACAAAAGATGACAATCTCTCTCTTGCCAGTGACCCTGAACTGGCTCTTGTGCGGGGCCGTCATAGGATTTTCGAGCGAGATCGTTGCCAGTGCCCCTGGACTGGCTCTTCGTACGGGTGACACGTAAGAGCACCCACTACACTCTCTGAGTGGTTGGCGTTAGGAAGGGCATCCAGCTGTAGAAACTCTGCCAAATCAGATTGGAGCCTGGTGTAGCCATCTGGTTTCACTAGTCCTCAGTCAAACCGTCCAACCCATGCTAGCATGGAAAGCGGACGTTAAACGACGACGACAACATACATATATGATGGATGAACAGAAACAAGAAAATGACAAAGGTTTCACAAAGTGTGTTTATTAGTCTAACGTAACTTGAAAGGAAAGGAAAAGAGTCTTGACGTTTCAGAAGTTAGTCCTTCATCAAAAAAGTGAAAAAGAAGACACATGCACGCGCCACGTGCACGCACAAGCACACACACTCGCATATGTGTATGTGTGAGTGTGTGTGTGTGTGCATGTATGATGTGTGCGCGTGTGTGTGTGCACGTGTGTGTGTGTGTGTGTATATGTATATATATATATATATAATATAGACACACAGACAGATAGACAGATTGACATACGCAGGTACATTGACAAGGAGGTAAAGAGATAAGTAGGAAGATAGGAAGAAACATCAATACATACATATAAACACATGCATGCACACACATGTGTATATGTATGTATGTATGTGTGTATGCATGTATGTATGTGTAAAGAAATGGAGAGACAACTAGAGTGATTGATAGCTGAAGTTAATTATGATATGCATGAATGGTTGAATCTTTTAAAACACTTTGGAAGCATTTTTAACTTTAGTCATTTGCTGAAAGCAAGAATATATATATTTGTTTCCACCATGTTTGACTTCAACAAAAGTGTCACTTAACTTAAAAGAACAATAATATTCTATAATGATGTATGCATGTACATATATATA
>NC_068985.1:45985741-45989889 GCF_001194135.2 Octopus bimaculoides
ATGAACAAGCAAGAAAAAAACACAAAAAAACAACAACGTGAGGACGTGGAATAAGTACAGTGTTATTGGACGCTCAGGAAAGGAAAGAAAAGAAGGAGGATTTCACGTTTCAAGCGAAGCTCTTCATCAGAAATATAGAAAAAGTCCAAAGAAGGGAAGACGGAGAAAGAAAATCGCCAACAATACACACGCGGTCACATATTGAAATGAATATATATATATTCATACATTCAATTATGAAGGCAGCACTAGTGTTGTAAACATTATCACCCACACATACTTAATGAATGTGTTTTCCTTGTTCACCCATTGTGTGTGTGTGTGTGTGTTTGTGTGTGTGTAACTTTGTGTCTGTGTTTGTCCCCCACCACTGCTTGACAGCTGGTGTTGGTGCATTTCTGTCTCTGTAACTTAGCAGTTTGGCAAAAAAAAAAAAAGCGACTGGTGTTCAATTCATTTGACTAAAAATTCTTCAGCATGGTGCTCCAGCATGGTCGCAGTCTAATGACTGAAAGAAGCCAAAGATAACAGATAAAATAAAGATGCATGCATGTATGTATGTATGTATGTATGTATGTATGTGTGCATGCATGTATGGATACACACACATGTTCAGTAAACCATATACAAGAATCTAGAAGACTCTATTTCCCTCCTAACTTACAATTCACCTTCTACTACTACCACAGTCACCACCACCACGACCACCACCACCACCATCCTACCACTACATCACCACCCTTACAACATCACCATCGCCATCACCAACACCACCATCACCACCAGCACCAACTTCACCACATCCTCACATTCACCACCACCACCATCATCACCACCACCACCACATCACCACTACCACCACCACCGCCACTACCACCACATCTCCTTACACTCTATACCATTTCACATGAACTTCCCTTCAAAATTGTTCTTCCTGCCTCCTTTGTCTTGGCAAGATTTTGGCACTTCCCAAGTCATTTCACAAATACCTACTACTACTACTACTACTACTACTACTACTACTACTACTACTACTACTACTACTAATGCTGCTGCTGTTGTTGTTTGAATTAGCTAATTGATCTAAGGGTAATTATTGTACTTTTTCTTGATTAGTGTCATGAAATAATGGTTCCCTCTCACCATTTTCTTTTTTGTTTTTTTCTTGTTTTTATTTATTCAATTTTTTGGGGGAAATTATTATTTTTGCATGTTTTGCTATTATTGTATAGTTAATGCTGTCAGTGTGACATCATAAACTATTACGACTTTTACCATCATCCCTGCCATCGTTTCCATCATTCTTATTGTCATCATTATTGTCATCATCATCATCATCATCATCATCATCATCATCATCATCATCATTTTTGAAATCAGCAACAGCTTCTTCAATATGCTGCCATCATCATTATTTCACACACACACACACACACACACACACACACACACACACATACACACACAAACACTCATTAACATCACCATCACCATCATCATCATCACCATCATCATCACCATCATCATCATCATCATCATCATCATCATCATCACCACAACAATAATCATTGTCATTCACCTTCTCCTCATCATCCTCATTATCATCAGCATCATCATCCTCATTATCATCATCAGCATCAGCATCCTCAGCAGCAGTGGTAGCAGCAGCAGCAGCAGCAGCAGCAGTAACAACAGCAGCAACAGCAGCAGCAGTACCATCATTACTATCACTATCAGCACCACAAAAGTCATCATCATCATCATCATCATCATCATCATCATCATACTCATCACCATACTCATCCTAATTTGCACTACTGTTTTAATTGTCAACCTCCAAGCCTCTCGTTATAATAATCATCATCATTATCATAAACATTGTTACACTCTGTCACACCTTCATCATCATTACCATTATCATAATCAACATAAACATTGTTATGTTAAAACTCACAATCTTTAATAATCTCCCATGGTTACCACACCTCTAGGGTGCTTAATAGCACTCAGAAAGTGAAATGTGTAGAGAGTAAAGTCTGTTAATGGTAATACATCTTAACTTCATACTTTGCTAATGCTAAACTATCTTCAGATGACAAAATTCAACCAGTCAATAAAAGAAATAAACATATCACATATCATATTAACCCATTAGCACCCATGGTCCTTTTTGTAGGACCAGAAGGATAATCTATCATATTTCTGCAACGCTAGTACTTTTCTGAGATATCTTTAGTTAGTCGTCAAGACTGGAATGTCTTTCAAATATTGGAATAAATATATTTAGTATCAGATAAAGTTGTATAAAAAAAAAAAGATTTTTGGTAATAAATTAAATAAAAAAATTGGGCACTAATGGGTTAACTAGTTGAGTTTTGAAATTTCATGTTACAAAAAATTATCAGAGTATATCGTGTAAAGTAGCTATTTAAGCAATGTGTGCATGGATGGTTAATTGGCTGGAAGTGGTACTGAAGAAGGATCAAAAACTCCTGAAATATGCATATACGCCTTTACCTATTTTTCAATTTTCAATCACATTGTTTACATAGACATATTCATATACAAAACATTGTAACTTTCAGTACTGGCTCTAATTTCTATAGAAAATCAATAGAGATAGCTTTAAAGAAAGTGACTGAATCGCACTGCTAACACAAGTAGGACTAGTATTAACCTGTAAGCATTTAATATACTTGGTGGTATATAATGCTGAATAACGCAATATGATGGTCCCTCTCAGCAATTGTTATTGCTGGTATACTCTTACTCTTTTTACTTGTTTCAGTCATTTGACTGTGGCCATGCTGGAGCACCGCCTTTAGTCGAACAAACCGACCCCAGGAATAATTCTTTGGAAGCCTAGTACTTATTCTATCAGTCTCTTTTGCCAAACTGCTAAGATACGGGGACGTAAACACACCAGCATCGGTTGTTAAGTGATGTTGGGGGGACAAACACAGATACACAAACACATACACGCACACATACATATCTACATATATACGACGGGCTTCTTTCAGTTTTCCGTCTACCAAATTCACTCACAGGTCTTTGGTCGGCCTGAGGCTATAGTAGAAGACACTTGCCCAAGGTACCACGCAGTGGGACTGAACCCGGAACCATGTGGCTGGTAAGCAAGCTACTTACCACACAGCCACTCCTGTGTATAATCTGTTTATATGTATATCATCTAGATCAGTAGTTCTCAGTTGGGGTTTATATAGCTGCTGAAGGTCCATATACGATTTGGGGGTGGAGGTGGGGGGTCCATGCAACGAAATAGTAAATTGGGGATCCAATAACATTTTAAGGACCCCTGATAAAATTTTGCTTTAGATGCATGTTTTGGTACATTTTTCAAGAACTAGTTGGGTTCCTTACTATAACACTTTACATAGGTCAACCTGCACAAGTTAAATGCATGCAAAGTAAAATAGGAATTTAAAAAAAAGTTTCTATAAAACTGGAGAAGCTGCTGACCTCCCCTGCTTGAAGGTTATAAAGGACACAGGTTCGTGTGTCACATAGCTAGCTAGAGGCGATGGCCTCTTGGAGCTAACCAACGGCAGCATTCGTCCTATGTTTTTGGACTGCCATGTTGGCTTGGCGATAACTATTAATATAGTTTTTAAACATCAAATGGCAATGGGGGGAATGGGGTCCACCAGAATAAAATAATAATCAAAGGGGTTTATAGATTTTTTTAAATGGTTGGGAAACCCTGATCTCTATGATGAAGATCAAGCAAGCCTGCTCATGGGATTGTATAATTTATTAATAAGTATGATTCTAATGTACATCGCAAGTTATTTCATGTTAAAGTTGTTGTATTTCTGTAATTTCAACCAATCACTGACGTCTATTCAGCTGAATACAGTCAGTGCTGGCCAGTCATAAAAATGTTATTCCCTGTGATATATTTCATCCGGTTTAATCGTAATTTATACGCATATATTGTTTATATAATAAATTACACTGTGCGTATCTATGTGTGTAACAATTTTAGAGTTCGGATTCTAGAGTTAGGGTTAGTTTTAGGGTTAGGGGTGGGGTTAGGGTTAGGGTTAACAGTCTGTGTGTGTATATTTTTCCCATAACCTCACTCATAACCCTAACCCTAACCCTAACCCTAACCCCAACCCTAA
>NC_068985.1:45990050-45991048 GCF_001194135.2 Octopus bimaculoides
GGTGCATTAATAATTCTGGTAGCTCCAATAACAAGTGCAGGCAATATTCAAGTATTTTGATGGCTTTTTCCTCTTTGTTTACGAACAGTCTAGTTAATCGGAAATGTCAGAACTAACGGGGATTAATACCATATACACCGTCACAGCAGTTACTGTATTCAGTGATTAGTTGAAATTATCGAAATAAGACAATTTTTAACGTGAAATAACTTCAAATACAAAATTTATTATCTGTTCTATACCACAAAATATACAAGTATACGAAGTTTGAAAGTGTTTCGGTACCAAAAACACTACATAAAAAAATGTTGCCCGTCAAATCACAAGGGTCCGAGATAAGATGAGGGAGTGAGAAAGTGAGTGAGTGCAACAAAGATGGAAGGGGAGAGATGAAGCTATCACTACAAAGCTAAACCCTTTCTCCTTCACCTTTCTTATTTTCTCACCTGACTCTGAATATAAAACTGAGTTTCTTTTTGGTATTTACCACAGCGGAATTAGCTTCATACCAATAACTATATTTATATAGTCATTCTCATATATCCTTGTGTCTTTCCTCTCTCCACCTCAACTTTTCACTCCCTCCTTCTCTCTCTTTCTTCCTTAATTCACTTTCTCTCTCCTCCTCCCCACACACACTCACACAAACACTCTCTCACACCTTCAAACACTGTTGTACACACACACACAATCCCGCACACACACACTCTCTCTCGCTCTCTCTTCTTTGCATATTCAAACATACTGTCACATACACATACTTACACAATCACATGCACGTGCACACACAAACAGACACACATTCAAGCACAGTTATGATACACACACACACACAGTCACCATACACGCACACACATATACACACACATTCACACACAGTCATCATACACACACACATGCATTGAAACAAAGTCACCATACACACACACACACACACACATTCAAACACAGTCATCATACACAGACACACACACACATTCAAACACAGTCATCATACA
>NC_068985.1:45992657-45996448 GCF_001194135.2 Octopus bimaculoides
TGAAATGTGGCCAAAGTTGTTTTCTGCACATTTTCAGTGTTTATTGCTCCTGAACATCTGCCACATACAAAAACTAACTTCCTAGTTAACCTTCCTTTGATATTGCTGCACCTCTTATGTGTCCATTGCTTGCACTGGGTACATCTTATAGAGTTTCTACCTACGCCTTTTCTACAGATAGAGCAGGGCCATCTACCAGAAGGGGTTTGTGTTTTGTCTACCTTCCTACTTATTAGGACTTTGGTTTTAGCTAGGTTGACTCTAAGGCCCTTCGATTCTAGTCCTTGCTTCCACACCTGAAACTTCTCATATATGTGTGTGTGTGTACACAATAGGCTTCTTTCAGTTTCCATCTACCAAATCCATTCACAAACCTTTAGTCAACCTGAGACAATAGTAGCAGACACTTGTCCAAGTTGCCAGCCATGCAGTAGGACTGAACCCAAAACCACATGATTGAAAAGCAAGCTTCTTACCACACAGCCATGCCTACACTTATACTCAAACCCCTAAACAGACACATGATATACACCCAATATTCATACATATTCATACACACATACATATTCATATCAAATGTGACTGTATCCTTGATCAGGATGGAGGTTCTACCCTTGTTCCACCTATTCTTTAAACTGTTTTCACAACAGAATTAGTGAATGGGAAAGGCGGTGAGCTGGCAGACACGTTAGCACACCGGACGAAGTGCTTAGTGGTATTTCGTCTGCCGTTACATTCCGAGTTCAAATTCTGCCGAGGTCGACTTTGCCTATCATCCTTTCGGGGTCGATAAATTATGTACCAGTTATACACGGAGGGTCGATGTAGTCGACTTAATTCCCTTGTTTGTCCCCTCTATGTTTAACCCCTTGTGGGCAATAAAGAAATAAGAATTAGTGAATGGGAAGAAATGGAGGACATTTTCTCTCCAGAATCCTAGGATGTCAAACTGTATTATTTATAAATGTGGTGTATGAAAGTAAGTCAGGTGTGTGTGTGTGTGTGTGTGTGTGTGTGTGTGTGTGTGTGTGTATGTGTGTATGTGTGTGTGTGCACGTATGTGTCTTTATATGTGCATGTGTGTTTGTGTGATGTCTGTATGTGTCTCTGTATGTTGTGTATGTTGGCGTATATGTGTACAGGTGTGTGGGTGTATGTGTATAAGTAGAGCTTGTCTGTGTGTGTGTATGTGTGGTGTGTGTGTGCATGTGTGTGTGTGCCTAAGTATGTATGTGTGTGTGTGTGTGTGTGTGTGTGTGTGTGTCTGTGTGTGTGTGAACTCTGGAAAAGGTCACTGAAACTTTGGGGGGAATTTTTCATTGTGTAAATAATGTAATTAATTATTTGATTAATGAATTCATTTTATTTCATTATGTTTCTTTTCATTCTTATGGTACGGGTGCCTCTATGTGTGTATGCGCATGTATATATCCGTATTTGCGTGTGTGTGTGTGTGTGTGTGCGTGTACGAGTGTGAATACAAATGTTTTTGCATGGATATTGGTATATGAAAGTGCCATGGTGTATGTTTTATAAGTGTTTGTGTATTTACGCTTGTTTCTTTGGGTGTGTATGTGTGTATGCATGTGTGTGCATGTGTGTGTGTATATGTGTGTATTGGTTACGTGTGTCTCTGCTATGCATGTATTTGCGTGCATATGACTATGTGTATCCATGTGCATGTGTGTGTGTTTGTGTGTGTGTGTGTGTGTGCATGTGTGTGTGTGTATAAATACACAAACGATGTTTCTATTAGTCAACCTCTCTCTTCTTTCTCTCTCTCTCTCTCTCTTTCTCTCCCTTTCTCTCTCTCTCTCTCTTTCTCTGTCTCTTGTAATTACAAATACATTTATTTTCAATCTATTTATAATATATTTGTAATTATAAACATATCAATCTTCATAGCCAGGAACGTGTGTATCCTGTATTTTTGTACACTACATCCCTTTGTTGTAAGAAGAGACTAAAAGGATCTGCACCTGGAAGAATACAACTATGAAGTGGTGCTAAAAAGTTCCTGGCATTAAGGTGTGGTCGGAGGCCCAACCTTCAGAGTTCTTTTACAGAGCTTAGAAAAACTGAAGGACCGCTGCAATAAGTCTGTGAATCTGAGAGGGGAATATCGTCGTTTAACGTCCGCTTTCCATGCTAGCATGGGTTGGACGATTTGACGGAGGACTAGTGGACCAGGAGGCGACACCAGGCTCCAATCTGATTTGGCAGAGTTTCTACGGCTGGATGCCCTTCCTAATGCCAACCACTCCAAGAGTGTAGTGGGTGTTTTATGTGCCACCGGCACGAGGGCCAGTCAGGCGGTACTGGCGATGGCCATGCTCGAAATGGTGTATTTTACGTGCCACCTGCACAGGAGCCAGTCCATCGGCACTGTGATCCTCCTGTATTTTCTTTTACCAAAAGCCAGGAACTTTTCAACACCTCCTCATAGTTTGGTCTGGCTGAAGGCGCTGATCTCTATGGCTTTTAACAGACCATCTGAAACCAATGAGATGAACATGGATAATGTTTTGTTCCTTTTGAACATTTGTAGTCTGATGGTTGTTAGGAAGCCTTGACAATGTCCCAACCATTACTTAATTATCACTAAGGGTCTCTCCTGAAGAACATACATCTTCACCATGGCCAAAACTGCTTCACAACGACAAACGTTCCTCTTAAGAACTAGGAAACAACCCAGTTCCAAACAACTTTCAAACTTCTTCAAAAACTCAGGTGAGGCCCGACCACAGAGTAATAATCCTACACTTGGGACAGTGTTGCTGCTGCTGCCACTACAGGCTCAGGGCGTCTTTAGGTCACAACCAAAGAAAGTTTGCTTGACTAATTGTAATAAAGTCACTCACCAACACTCTTAGCCCTTTAGCATTTAAACCAGCCATATCTGGCAAAAGGACAGATCTGGTCCCTCACACCTACTCTACTATGTCAAATTAAAAACAACATACCATGCTACAAGATAATTCATGATTAATTCAAAACAATGTGAATAAATAAGCAGAACATTTAACAGAATAATCTGAATGCTAAAGGGTTAAATTTCCGGCCCACAGATATGTTGTCTCTTATATCTGCTTCTTTCTTTATCACAGCTACAATTAGTTACCTCTCTGTCTGGTTCATACACTTCATTACTCATGTAGTAAGCTACGAAATTCCTAATTTCTCTTGATTTCCTGTAATTCAGATCACCTCATGGTCTCTATAGACAAAAACGGAAAAGGCATTGCCTCAGTTTAAGGCAAGGGAGATGTGCTGGAGCAGCCACTCTGAATCACAGAGCTCACACTTGTGGATAACCATCTCTGTTCCAATAGCAGTGAGCAGGAATATGGTGCAATTAGTTGCCCCTGCATTTCAGAGTTTGCTGACTTCAAACCACTTCTACTCAGGCACTCCTAATTCATGTGTTGCTCCTCATCCATGTTATGTCCTGTTGCCCAGCCCCTACATTAATTAACCCCTACATCCAGTCCTTCTTCCCCATAACACCATTCTCTCCAAAAATCCCTTCAGTGCACATGTTTTTCCTGGCAACAATCAAACGACAAACGTTCAAAAGGAACATTAACCATGCTAATCGCATTGGTCTCTGATAGCCTGTAAAGGCCATAGAGATTAGCCCCTTCCTCTGGACCAAATTCTCTGTGTGCATGTGTGTGTGTGTGTGTGTGTGTGTGTGCAAGAGAGAGAGAGGGAAAGAGAGAGTGAGAGAGAGAGAAAGAGAAAGAGAGAAAGAGAGAGAGAGAGAAAGAGAGAGAGAGAGAGAAAGAGTG
>NC_068985.1:45996458-45997725 GCF_001194135.2 Octopus bimaculoides
GAGAGAAAGAGAAAGAGAGAAAGAGAGAGAGAGAGAAAGAGAGAGAGAGAGAGAAAGAGTGAGAGAGAGAAAGAGAGAGAGAGAGAAAGAGAGAGAGAGAGCAAAGAAGGTCCTGTTTGTGCAAATGCATGTGTGTGCAATGTATGTATGTATATGCATGTATATCTGTGAATGTGTGAGAGAGTTAGGTTTTGCTTATGTAAATGTGTGTGTTATGTATATCCGCATACACATGTACATGTGTGAATATTTGCATGTATGTGTCCATATGTGTTTGTGTCTTTCAATAATGTATATATAATGTGTGTGTGTGTATATGCCCTGTATATGTGCGTTTATGTAACACACACACGCACATACACACGCACACATACACACACACCCGCGCACGCACACACACACATATATATACATATACATATGTATGTATATACACATGCATATGTGATATGTGTATATGTGTGTGAATATATATGCTAGTGTATAAAAATATATGCGTGAATATATATATATATATATATACATATATATATTACATCCGTGAATGTGTATGTGAATGAGTCTGTGCGTATATGTGTGTGATGTGTAGGATTTTTGGCAAATGATTTCAGCCAAAGATGGCAAAGAGTAGGGATGTGAAGAAGGACTATTTTTATTGCCAAAATCTGTCAGCATTTTCATTTAATTCAACAGTTGCTAATTATTCAAAACCACAGGGTCTTACCCCACCACCACTTTTTCACCCATCTCCTCCCCCACCACGACCACCACCACTACCATCACACACACCTACTGTTCATTATCAATTAAATTTGATTCCAATTACTGCTAATCTAAATCCAATCACATTCCACAACTGCCAACCCTGCCTGGTTTGGTCTGCCACCAGCTGAGAATATTTTTCAACTTGAATGAATAAACCATTCCTCTGTTTGGCAATGTCAGGCTGCTGACGGTGGAGCGGAGGATGGAGTGGAGGTGGAGTATAAGTGGAGGTGGAGTGTAGGTGGGGGTAGAGGAGGGGAAATGAAAGTGGAAGGTTGAGTTGATTAAATGGTGTGAGAGATCTTTGAGAGAGGTGAACTAGAAATCATCATTTATGTTTTGAAATTTCATTTAAAATATTCATCTTTTTTTTTTTTTCCAAAATTTGATGGGAAAATTACAAACAAAATTATTAAATAAGTTTTATAAAAGTGCAGGCATGGCTATGTGGTGGCTGTGTGGTAAGTAGCTTGCTTACCAACCACATGGTTCTGGGTTCAGT
>NC_068985.1:45998048-45999006 GCF_001194135.2 Octopus bimaculoides
TATATATGTATGTGTGTGTGTGTATATATGTTTGTGTGTCTGTGTTTGTCCCCCCAACATCGCTTGACAACCGATGCTGGTGTGTTTACGTCCCCGTAACTTAGCAGTTCGGCAAAGAGACTGATAGAATAAGTACTAGGCTTACAAAGAATAAGTCTAGGGGTCGATTTGCTTGACTAAAAGCAATGCTCCAGCATGGCCGCAGTCAAATGACTGAAACAAGTAAACGACTAAAAGAGTAATTTCAACCAAATGGTTTTAGGTTCAGTCCCACAGTGCAACACCTTGAACAAATATCTACAAATATCTCTTCTCTTATAACTCCAGACGATCCACTGCATTGTGACTGAATTTAGTAGACAGAAATCCATGTATGTGTATCTCTTCTTTTACATGTTTCAGTCATTGGACTGTGGCCATCCTGGAGCACCATCTCGGAGAATGTTTAATTAAATGAATCGATCCCAATACTTTTTTTTATAAGCCTGGTATTTATTCTGTCAGTCTCTTTTTGCCAAACTGTTAAGTTACAGGGACGTAAACACACCAACACTGCTTGTCAAGCAATGGTGGGGTACAAACACAGGCATAAAGACACACACACACACACACACACACACATATGTGTGTGTATGCAAACATGCGCACATGTGTGAATGCATGTGCATGCATGTGTCTGTGTGTGTGTGTTATTTTTATAATATTATAGTTTGATTGAGTCAGTCTCTTTTCATCTGTGGTGCATATTGTCATCAGGCAAGTTGTAATTTGTCTAAAGGCCTTGAGCACCAACTGGTGAAACTCAGAGTAGAAAGAGACTGACTCAACCAAAATAAAACATTGTTGATCCCTGATACCATGTTGAGTACTCTTTGTCAATGCTATACTGCTGTACGTGTGTGTGTGTGTGTGTGTGTGTGTGTGTGTGTGTGTGTGTGTGTGTGTGTGTGTGTGTGTG
>NC_068985.1:45999848-46000328 GCF_001194135.2 Octopus bimaculoides
TGGTGTGTTTACGTCCCAGTAACTTAGCGGTTCAGCAGAGGAGACCCGATAGAATAACTACTAGGCTTACAACGATCAAGTCCTGGGGTCGATTTGTTCAACTAAAGGTGGTGCTCCAGCATGGTTACAGTCAAGATGACTGAAACAAGTGAAATAATAAAAGAATATATGTATGTATGTATGTAGGTATACATATATAAATATATATATAATCATCATCATCATTTAACGTCCATTGTCCATGCTGGCATGGGTTGGATAGTTGACCAGAGCTGGTAAGCTGAGGGGCTGCACCAGACTCCAATCTGATCTGGCATGGTTTCCACTGTTGGATGCCCTTCCTAACGCCAATCACTCCAAGAGTGTAATGAGAGCTTTTTCATGCCACCAGCATGGATACCAGTTGTGTGACACCAGTATTGCCATGACAACGATTTCACTTGGCTTGATGGGTCTTCTTCTCAAGTATGGCATATTGCC
>NC_068985.1:46001522-46004022 GCF_001194135.2 Octopus bimaculoides
TATATATATATATATATATATATATATATATAGTGAAAGAGAGAGATGTGTATGTATGCGTGTGTGTATATATATATATATATATAAACATAAACACACATGCATTGTATGTATGCATGTGTGTGTGTAGGTTTATGCATGTACATTTATGTGTGTGTACACATGTGTCTGTATGCGTGTGTATATTTGTATGTATGTACACTCACACATACAACACACATCCACACACACACATACATGTATAGAGGTTGTGAAGGCGGTAATGACAATCTTTAAATTCTTTTGTTTCATAAAATACCCCTTTGACCTTCTTCAGAAAAACAACCCTGACATGATTGATACTTTACGACTGAAGAATTTCTTCTGATAATCTAAGGATGCAAATCTGTCAAAGACATAGAAAGAATTAAAAAGCTATAAATTCTTGTTCTCGTTAGTTTAAGTAACATTCCCCTCTGCCAATTCCAGAGCATGTCTTTAAGAAAAATGCCATTCACGCCAAAACTGCGTCTACTTGGCAACACCAGTGAATGCTTCAAACAATCATTTCTATGGAATGTGTACAACAATGGTAACTAACCATCAGGTGGAATCAGGATTGTAACAGACTGAGAACATTAACTACGAACCTTCATTCATTCTTGCAGACACATCACAGCATACTAAAGGCCATAATTTTCACTTGTGTTCTTCAATGAAAGGTTAATTTTAGTCTTCTATTTATGGCCTAATTCTCCTTTATTTCCTAGCTTCCTGTCTTTCATTTTTGTTGCGTTGTTTTTATTTATTTATTCATTTATTTATTATTGTTTTACAATTATCAGTGCCATGGAATTATGTGGTTAGGGCCCCGTAATCAAAACCTCCAAAAACCAGACTCATTTGGACAATGTTGGAATCGTTTCATTTTACTAAATCCAGTAATAGCCTTGGTTAAGCCAACCACTGCCAACAGATTTGTTTCTCTCTCCTCTGATGTTTTTGTTTCTGCTTTAGTTCTTAACCACGGAAAACCAAAATGATATTCCTTCTCTTGGAAAGCTAAACTAAAGAAAAAAAATGCAATAGAAGTAAAGTCCAAATACTTGATGTTGCTTGAACCCAATTTATTGATTTTAAGAGAAAGCCCCCTTCCTTCAATACTCTATGCCCTTGGTTCTGGGTCCTGTCATGGGAGTTACTTGGTGACCTCACTAGAAGCACCCAATACATTGTTCAAAGTGGTTGGCATTTGGAAGGGCACTTAACTGGAGCTTGTCATAGTACCAGTGGTTCACCAGCTGCTGTCTAAACAACGCCAGCATGTAAAACACATGCTAAACAATGACGACGATGGTGATGATGACGACAACGACGACAAAGTAAATGGTGGTGGCAGCAGCAGCAGAGGTTTTGAAGAAGAAGAAGAAGAAGAAGAAGAAGAAGAAGAAGAAGAAGAAGAAGAAGAATGATAATAATAATTATAATAATAATAATAATAATAATAATAATAATAATAATAATAGCAGCAACAACAACGATAGAATTTCCATGTTAAAGGAACAAATTTCTTGGCAGAATTCTTTGAATATTGACCAAAATGCCTTTGCAGTATTTCGTTACAGCACTTTACGTACTGAATTCAAATCCTGTTGAAGTCGATTTTTCTCTTTTATCCTTCTGTTGCTGAGAAGATAAATACCTGTCAAGTACCCAAGTTAATATGAATCCCTCTAGCTAAGGCAGTGTGAGCTGGCAGAATTGTTAGCACCGTCAGGTACAATGCTTAGCAGCATCTCATCCGTCTTCATGTTCTGGGTTCAAATTCCGCCAACGTCAACTTTGCCTTTCATCCTTTCAGGGTCAATAAATCAAATAGCAGTGAAACACTGGGGTTGATGCAATCGACTAGTCCCCACCCACAAAATATCAGGTCTTGTGCTTTTAGTAGAAAGGATTATTATTATTATTATTATTATTATTATTATTATTATTATTATTGCTGTTGTTGTACAAAGGTGATGAGCTGGCAGAATCATTAGCACACTTGGCAAAATTCTTAGTGACATTTCGTCTGTCTTTGCGTTCTGAGCTCAAATTCCACTAAGGGCAACTTTGCCTTTCTTCCTTTCAGGGTTGATAAAATAAGTACCAGTTGAGCACTGGGGTTGATATAAGTGAGTAACTCCCTCCCCCAAACTTACTGGCCTTGTACCAAAATTTGAAATCAATATGGATTTGGCAGCATAAAATCTAAAACCTTGTTCCTATGATAGAATTAACCCTTTAGCATTCAAACTGGCCATATCCAGGCCAAATTTTGATTTTGAGAGAAAGCCTCTTCCTTTGCCCTTGGTTCTGGGTCCTGTCATGGGAGTTACTTGGTGACCTCACTAGCGCCTGTAACACAGAAGAAGCACCCAATACATTGTGCAAAATGGTTGGTGAGTTTACATTCCTGTAACTTACAAGTTCAGCATATTAGACTGATAGGAATGTAAACACACCAACAACGGTTGTC
>NC_068985.1:46005765-46012615 GCF_001194135.2 Octopus bimaculoides
GTGTATAATATACAGTGAGAAAGAATGAAAACTTACTGAATCTATATATATTTTTTTTCCTCGTCATTTCTTTCAGAATTCCTTTCTTTTAAATCCCATAAAGCTTCTAAGAAGATATATATACTGACATGTGTGTGTGTGTGTGTGTGTGTGCATGCATGTGTGTGTGCATGTGTGTGTCTGTATGAGTGTGTGTGAATGTGTGTTTATATATATATATATATATATATATATATATATATATATATGGTGGACAGGGTGTATGTACATATGTGCGTATATGTCTGCATATACATATATATATACACCCATATAAACTGACATCAGATACAAATGCATACTAGCATACTAGCATATATACACATCAAATCATATATATATATTTTGGTTAGAGCATGAAAATGAATAATGCATTAACAAATGGATATATGTATATGAAAATGGATGGATTGATGGATGGACCATGCATATGTAGGCTGGAATATACTTATAATAAGAATGCATATTTATAAACTGACAGGTGTGGCTGATTGTGTATGCATGTGTTTGTGTGTGTGTGTGTGTGTGTGTGTGTGTGTGTGTGTGTGTTATTTCTTTACTACCCACAAGGGGCTACACACAGAGGGGACAAACAAGGACAGACAAACGGATTAAGTCGATTATACCGACCCCAGTGCGTAACTGGTACTTATTTAATCGACCCCGAAAGGATGAAAGGCAAAGTCGACCTCGGCGGAATTTGAACTCAGAACATAGCGGCAGACGAAATACTGCTAAGCATTTCGCCCGGCGTGCTAACGATTCTGTGTGTGTTATGATGGAGAGTGGTGAGTATAGACACTTCAATGTGTGTGCATTTGCTTATCTGTATATCTACGTTACTCAACAGATTTTCAAACTAAAAGACCTTCTCTGTTCATCTCATTCACCCTCACACAGACACACACACAAACACACACACAAGCACACACACTCGCATACAGACACACACACATACACGCACACTCACACACACATACACACATATACATTCATATGCACACGCACACACACACGCACACTTTGCAGATGTCATCTGTTAATCAACAGATGTAACAGTATAGAGAAATAACTCAGGAGGGACTAGAAACGCATATTTGAACATAGAATACAAGTATATCAAATACTGTACAACAAAATTTCTTGAGTTATGTAAACTACCTTCAGCTCTAGATGATGCATCATAATTACCAAATGGCAGTTACGACAGGTCTACTTGAGGAAGGGAGATAATCTCAAGATTCAAGTATTCTCCCAAACTGGCATGTCATTTAAGCAAAAAGATTGGCTTATTCCTGGAGATAATAATCTATATGTTATATATCATCATCATCATCATCATCATCATCATCATCATCTTTTAATGTCCGTTGTCAATGCTGGCATGGATTGGATGGTTTGACTGGGCTGGCATGTTGGGAGGCTGCACCAGACTCCAGTCTGATTTTGGCATGGTTTTCCTATGGCTGGATGCCAACCTTCCTAATGCCAACCACTCTGAGACTGTAACGGGTGCTTTTACATGCCGGCGGCACGGGTGCCATTTGCTTGACACCGGGGTGTATTTACGTGTCACTGGAACAGGTGCCAATTTGCGTGACACCAGTATCTGCCATGACTGCGATTTTGCTTGTCTTGGTGGGTCTTCTTCTCCAGCACGGCACACACACACACACACACACACACACACATATACACACACATACACACATATATACACACACATACATACATATATAATCATTATTTTTTACATCCAATAACAGGCACCGATATTTACGTGCATATGCATCCATTTCAGACATATATATATGTGTATGTGTATATATATGTGAGTGAGTGTGTGTATGTACGTATGCATACATACTTATGTATATACATATATGTATATGTGTTTATACATATGTATATAGATATGTTTATATATGTGTATGTAAATGTATATATATATATACATATACATATGTATATATATGTATACATATGCATATTCATATGTATGCATATGTATATACTTATATATATATATATATATATATATATATACTCATGTAAATATACACAGTATGACTGTATATAAATACGATGGTGTGTAGATACAGCCTGCTTATATCTTTTTTTAAAATTAAATATCTGAAATTTACTTCACAGCTTTTCCCTTCTTTCAACAACTACTTTTTTTTATACCATCATTGTAATTTATTTATTTAATATTCAGTTATTTAATTTTTTTATTTTTTTTTGGTAAAATAAGTTTATTTGATGTTTATGTATCCTTGAAGGTATCTTATTTTGGATCGAGAAACATAATCCCACTACCACTACCACCACCACCACCACCACCACTACCACCACCAGCACAACCACTAATACCATCACTAATATTGTTGACACCACAATCACTACTACTACTACTACTATTACTGCTACTGCTGCTGCTGCTGCTGCTACTACTACTACTACTACTACTACTACTACTACTACTACTACTACATCCACCACAACCATCACTAATTATTATGATAGACCAAAAAGACAGCTCTTATACTGTTGCACACTATGCTAGAGATAGCAACTAAACCTGTCTGAAACCATACTCTGCTGTCTTAGAATATATGGCAGGATCATCATTATCATCATCATCATCATCATCACCCACATTGTTATCATTGTCATTGTCGTCGTCATTGTCATCGTTGTCGTTGTTGTCAATCGTCGTTGTCATCATCATCATCATTTGGTGTCATCCTTCCATGCTGGTATGAGTTTGATGATTTGATGTGGAGCTGGCAAATCAGAAGACTACACCATGCTCCAGTGTCTGCTTTGGTATGGTTTCTACTCCAGGATATCTTTCTTAATGCCAACCATTTTACAAACAATACAGTTTTAACCACCACTTCTAACCACCAAAGCTATCCGCACTCCGTCCATCCACAAAAACTTGCTAAAATAACATTCAGGATGTTCTATTGCTACTAAATATAGCAGCATATGTATTACATAAGATTTGTTTCAAGGATCTGATCAGATTTTGCAATTGAAAAGGAAGGAGAAAACCTTCCGATTATAAATGAAGTGGAAGTATACAAAAATAAACATAATTTTTTATCTTTTAGCTTTGCTTCATTTTCAAAAATAAAAAATTATATTATGGTTTACTCTTGTACCCAGCAGCAAAAGTGCTAAGACTTATCCATCTGGTGGTGCACAGTACTTGTGGAGGTGCCACGCAAAAGTGCCTGTGCGGTGCCATGTAAAAGCACCCATGCAGTGCAACATAAAAGTACCTGTGCAGTGCTACATAAAATTGCCCATGTGGGGGTCACATGAAAGTGCCTGTGTGAAGCCATGTAAGAGTGCCCAGCACACTCAGTAAAGTGGTTGGCATTAGGAAGGGCATCCAACTGTAGAAACCATGCCAAATCAGACTGATATCTGGTGCAGACCCCCAGCTTGCCAGCTCTGGTCACACCGTCCAACCCATGCCAGCATGGACAACAAACATAAAATGATGATGATGATGATGATTTTGAATTACATGTATATGTGTATGTGTGCATGCATACGTGCACACGTGTGTGTATGTATATATATATATATATATATATGGGGGCACCAGAGTGGAGGCGCAATGGCCCAGTGGTTAGGGCAGCGGACTCATGGTCATAGGATTGCGGTTTCGATTCCTGGATCGGGCGTTGTGTTTATTGAGCGAAAACACCTAAAGTTCCACGAGGCTCCGGCAGGGGATGGTGGCGAACCCTGCTGTATTCTTCCACCATAACTTTCTTTCACTCTTTCTTCCTGTTACTGTTGTGCCTGTAATTCAAAGAGCCAGCCTTGTCACACTCTGTGTCATGCTGAATATCCCCGAGAACTACGTTAAGGGTACACGTGTCTGTGGAGTGCTCAGCTACTTGCACGCTAATTTCACGAGCAGGCTGTTCCATTGATTGGATCAACTGGAACCCTCAACGTTGTAAGCGACAGAGTGCCAACAACAACAACAACAACAACGAGGGCACCAAAATCTTTTAAGTGCTTTGGACCTTTATGAATCCTAATCCGGCCCTGGATATCTTAACAGGGTTCACTCTCTTGCAAACTTCCAGGTGGAGTTGCTACAAAAGAACACACATTTTACCCTTCATGGTTAGGCCTCACTACAAAAGCTCGCACACTTTGCCCTTCATCATTAGGTTTATATAAAACTTCACAGACACTACCATTCTATGAAATATAACAGGTGTTCTTTTATTTTTCCATTCTGTCATTCTGTTATTGCTTCTATATTCTTATATTCCTTCATTCAATCTCATAATAAGGGCAAAACAAACCCAGGTTTTTATTTTCCTTTAACAACTTATTTTCACATGACAATTCTTCAAATCTTTTTTGATAGGAAGGTGTACTTCTATGAGGGAAAAATCAAGTTTTCTTATTGAGCATCCTGTTGTTGTTGGTTTTGTTGTTATTGTTGTCTTTTCTTTTCTTTTTTCTTTTTTTACTGTCATATCAGCTTCATTGTTTTTCCTTCTTTTTTTTGTGCTTTTTTTTTCTTTTACTCTTTTGCCTTTTTATAGCTATTTCTCTCTTAAGTTTTATCCATATTAATTTTTTTCTTCCTTTCTATGGTACTGATGATGATGATGATGATGATGATGATGGGGTGGGGTTAAGTAGGGGTGAGGTGGTGGTGCTGCTGTTGATGAAGATATTGATGGAGTGGCTATTACAATGGTGGTAGTGGTGGTGGTGATAACATCAAAGATAATAATACTATAGTAGTAGTAGTAGTAGTAGTAGCAGCAGCAGCAGCAGTGGTGATGGTGGTGGTGGTGTCGGCGGTGGCAGCAGCGGTGGTGATAGTGGTTGTTGCTGTTATTGTTGTTGTTATGGTGATGAGGGTAGTAGTAGTAGTAGTAGTAGTAGTAGTAGTAGTAGTAGTAGTAGTAGTAGTGGGGGTGGCGGTGGCGGTGGCGGCAGTGGTGGTTGTCTCCGTCATCATCATTGTGGTGATGAGGGTAGTAGTAGTAGTAGTAGTAATGATGGTAGCAGTAATAACAGACTTCCTCCATCTTATCTCAATGTTTATTTTATAGTTTCATTTTATTTTAGTTTGTGTTCACTTCCAAGGGGGCTTTTTTTAAATTTTTATTTTTAATAACAGCTATATTTTGTTGTTGTTGTTACTACTGTGGTTTCATTTGTCTTCCTCTTGGATGTTATCTTTCAATTTATATTTCTCTCTCGTATGCTGGTTCTTGCAAAAATGAACTTACACATAGCCCCACCTGAGTGTATGTGTGTTTAAATATAGTAGACAGATGCATCTGAACTTAGGCAGTACAATTTTAGTTCATCTGTGCGAGATATTCATTTTTAGAGAGGGCACAACTTACATAGCGGGCAGTCGGTGCTATGGCTTCTTTATGCCGGTAAGAATTAAACAAACAAGAGGAGTGGCTGGAGTAGATGCTAGAATTGCAGGTGCTGGTAGAGAAATGCATCACTTCCAGCATTTGGTCCTCATAAGAGGAGAAGTGGGTTAATTCTTTTAGCATTTAAAACCAGCCATATCCAGCCAAAATATTCTACATGCTTGATGTTCAAACTGGTCAGATCTGACATCTCACCAGGGGCATATATTCCGGTGTGCTAGGTGCGTGCTGGACACCCATCGAAAATGGCAAATTCATTATAAACACTACAAGTTTGGGCAGTATCAGAAATACAGTTTGTATATTTAATTTGAGTAATACTAATGTTAGTCATAGGCACAGGAGTGACTGTGTGGTAAGTAGCTTGCTTACCAGCCACATGGTTCTGGGTTCAGTCCCACTGCGTGGCACTTTGGGCAAGTGTCTTCTACTATAGCCTCGGGCCGACCAAAGCCTTGTGAGTGGATTTGGTAGACAGAAACTGAAAGAAGACCGTCGTATATATGTATATATATATGTATATATATATATATATATATATGTGTGTGTGTGTGTGAGCGTTTGTGTGTCTGTGTTTCTCCCCCCAACATCGCTTGACAACCGATGCTGGTGTGTTTACGTCCTTGTAACTTAGCAGTTCGGCAAAAGAGACTGATGGAATAAGTACTAGGCTTACAAAGAATAAGTCCTGGGGTCGATTTGCTTGACTAAAAGGCGGTGCTCCAGAATGGCCGCAGACAAATGACTGAAACAAGTTAAAGAGTAATGGTATGGTCGGTGTGGCAGCACACCCAATGACAACAACTACCATATGCCACTGCACCTCACACCTACCCTAGAATGTCATTTTGAACATAAACAATCGCATCATTGAAATCTCAAGGTTGCAAAATAATGCAGGATTAATTCAAAACTATACAAATCAATAAGCATTACATTTGACAGAATAATTTGAATGGTAAAGGGTTAAATAAGCCAAACTTGCTATCTTCGATTTGCTTTCCATGCTTATCCTTTCTTATGGTAATGAATGTTGGGTAATAACTGAAAGCGTACAACCACGAATGTGTTGTTGGCACTCCGTCGCTTACGACGTCGAGGGATCCAGTTGATCCAATCAACGGAACAGCCTGCTCGGGAAATTAACATGCAAGTGGCTGAGAACTCCACAGACACGTGTACCCTTAACGTAGTTCTCGGGGATATTCAGCGTGACACAGTGTGACAAGTCTGACCCCTTTGAATTACAGGTACAACAGAAACAGGAAGTAAGAATGAGAGAAAGTTGCGGTGAAAGAGTACAGCAGGGTTCGCCACCATCCCCTGCCGGAGCCTCGTGGAGCTTTAGGTGTTTTCGCTCAATAAAC
>NC_068985.1:46013879-46016093 GCF_001194135.2 Octopus bimaculoides
TTCTATTGGTCTATTTTGCCGAACCACTAAGTTACGGGGACGTAAACACACCAGCATCGGTTGTCAAGCGATGTTGTGGGGACAAACACAGACACACAACAAACACATACACACACACACATATATATATATACATATATATATATGCATATATACGACGGGCTTATTTCAGTTTCCGTCTACCAAATCCACTTACAAGGCTTTGGTTGGCCTGAGGCTATAGTAGAAGACACTTGCCCAAGTTGCCACGCAGTGGGAATGAACCCGGAACCATGTGGTTGGTAAGCAAGCTACTTACCACGCAGCCACTCCTGCGCCTATGCATATACACATAAACACAAACACACACATATATATATACATGGTCTGATCAATAAGTATCCGGACTGCTGCCATAGTAACAAAGCTAAAGCGTACAGAATGAAGCTGCTTAGCACAGATTGACCCTGAACTCTGCTGTGCATGTGCACTAAGTTTTAATGTTCTAACTTACTTACGGTGTTTACAGCAGTGCTTGGAAGGAACGTGTGTAGTGTGTGATTGTTGCATTGACCTTGAATCTGCATCAGTTCAGTCCATTATCACTGGAGACACGTGTCTGCCAAGTTTGTGCCAAAACTGCTTTCAGCTGACAATGCACCTGCTCATTGAGCACAACTCGTGCAGTAATTTTTGGCTAGGCACAACATTCCCCAGGTTCAACATCCTCCGTATATTCCCCAGATCTCACCCCTTGAGATTTTTTCATCTTTCCAAAAATCGAATTCCACTTGAAAGGAAGCAGATTTCAGGACATCGAGGAAATAAAAGTGAATGAAACGAGACAGCTGCTGATTATCCCAGAAAACGAGCTCCAGGAATGCTTCCACCAATGGAAACAGCACTGGATTAAGTGAGTGGCTTCTGAAGGTGACTACTTTGAAGGAGATTAAATGCCAAATTGGTATGTGTTGTAGTTTTATTTTTATAGCACCAGTCCGGATACTTATTGATCAGACCTTGTGTATATATCATCATCATCATCATCGTTTAACGTCCGCTTTCCATGCTAGCATGGGTTGGACGATTTGACTGAGGACTGGTGAAACCAGATGGCAACACCAGGCTCCAATCTAATTTGGCAGAGTTTCTACAGCTGGATGCCCTTCCTAACGCCAACCACTCAGAGAGTGTAGTGGGTGCTTTTACGTGTCACCCGCACGAAAACGGCCACACTCGAAATGGTGTCTTTTATGTGCCACCCGCACAAACCAGTCCAGGGGCACTGGCAACGATCTCACTCGAAAATCCTACGGGAGCCAGTCAGGTGGTACTGGCAACGGCCACGCTCATATATATATATATATATATATATATACATATATGTGTGTCCATTACATGTAATGCAAGCAGTATTGGACTAAAAATTAAAATAGCCATCTTTGTATCATACTTAATGTAAATACATCACAACAGGCAAATTTATTGCAGTATTTGTCCAGACAAAAAGGAATCTCTAATGGACATGTGTTTAAAACCACAATGTATATATCAGACAGAGAGAAAAAACATCTCAGCAGTAATCGGCAAGAATGCTAGATGTATGTGGACATGTGTGTGTGTGTGTGTTTAATAGTCACACAGACTCTACCATAGAGTAATTGTTTTAGTGCCAATACACAATATCTGAAACCGTATCATAAGACAAAAATTTGCAACTCTGAAGAAATTGTAATCCTTTTTTTCTTTAATATGGAATTTTTTTTTTCACCACAGAACTGGTTTACATTATCTTCCTTGACAGGGATAGCTTGTGTGTGTGTGTGTGTGTGTGTGTGGAGAGAGAAAGAGAGAGAGAGAAAGGAGAGAGCTATTTTGGCAATATTTTTTCAGAGGATGTTTGTAAACAAACCATCAGGCAATGTGGAAAAAGGATGGTAATGGTCATGGTGGTAGTGGTGGTGGTGATGGTGGTGGAAGTGGTAATAAAGTGAGAGGGTAGGGGGGGACTGAAGAATAAATAAGTAAATAAATAAATAAATAAATAAATAAATATTTGAAAAAAGATTCAAAAGCAATATTTTTTTCCTCCAAAACTCTTGAAATGTAGCTGGTACTGCCACCTAAATTACTAATTTTGGAAAATTGGATTCTTTCTTTTTCCTTTCTTTTTTTTTTTTCTTCCACAGAATAGACAGAAAAAGGGAAATATATTTCTTAGTCCCTTAGGGATAC
>NC_068985.1:46016103-46023609 GCF_001194135.2 Octopus bimaculoides
ATAACTCTTGGTATGAATCTTTCTTTAGTAGCTCCTGTCTTTTTTTTTTTTTCTTCTTATCTTTCCTTCTTTATTTTTAGGGTGGAGAAAGATGGGGAGGATGGTGCGGTATATTTGTATTTAGAGGGGGCAAGGAGAAGAGTGTGTTTGTGGTTGTACAAGAGAGAAGAGAAGAGAGAGAATATCTGAGATGAAGGCAAATAGAAAAAAAGAGAAGCAGGAAAAGAAAACAGGAAGAAATGTACTTCTCTCTATACTCCACTCTTTCCACTCCCTCTATCTATCTATCTATCTATTTATCTATCTTGTAAACCTTTCATCTTCATTTGCAACACAGTCAGTCCCCTCCACACACACACACACACACACCAGTTACAGTATCTCTCATGGTATACGTCTTATTGAATTTCCCTAGTAAACATACAGTCTAAGATCTGTCTTAAACTAAGGAGAACAAAATGGATGCAGTGATAATCATGCCCTTCACAACGGTGGAATTGATGTCATATGTGAAGTGAAATAATTAATCTACAAACTCTGCAAGCAGGCAACTACATATATATATATATATATATATACACATGCATAACAACTCATATATATATATACAGGGTGTCCCAAAAAGATGTACTCGCTCTTTGACTTCCCAGTACTCATGCATTTTGTGTTCAAGTAGATGTTTATTGATATAAATACAATCCTAAAAAGTTAAATTAAATTCAGGAAAATTGATTGTAGTAGAAACGATCATTTATTGTCATTTAGAATTATTTAATGTTCTCTCTCATTCCTGTGTGTTCGCAAACATTCAAACTGCCTTCCTTCATTTTCCAAACAAAGCTGCTTAGCACAGATTGATCCTGAACTCTGCTGAGCATGTGCACTAAGTTTTAATGTTCTAGCTTACTTCCGGTGTTTACAGTAGTCCGACAATGGATTCAACAACATTGCCAAACATTTCATTTGGAATTGCAAGACATTGTATTCGAATTTCATTTTTCAAATCAATTGTCACTGGTTTTGCAGCATAGGAGAGGTAGCATTGAATTTCCTGCATGTTCCCCAGGCCTCACGCCAATGGATTTTTTTATGTGGCAGTATGACTTCAATAAATGAATGACAAAAAAAAAACAGGGGTTTACTTCCATTAGCTTACAGCTGTTTCTGCTGTAAGAAACAATGCACTCAGAGCTACATGCTTGTACTACATCTTATAACTTCCTTGGAGCCACTAAACTGAAGTGTATGTTTATTTCGGAAAGCAGTTAAATACATGGAGTCGGTTCCTCCTGACACTTTACTCTAAAGCATCGAGTTTACTGAGTTCTAACAACTGGTTATTATCACTATACCTAAGTGAAATCATTATATATATGTGTGTGTATATATATATATATATATACACACACACACATACACATGTACACACAGACAAACATACGCACTCATTCGCATACACTTGCACAAACACACACTTATACTCATACACACAAACACTCACAAACATATATGTTCACACACATTTGACTATATTCTTGTTTGATTGAAGACACACCCATGTTTCAGCAGGGGATAGTTAGTGAAAGAAACTGCTTAGCTTAACCAAACAACATTAGCCAAATTTCTATCCCTTAAAATATGAAATATGATACAGCAAGTGAGTACATATATTTATATGCAATGAACTTTCTACAATAATTATAATGCAGGCTACCTTGGTGAATTGATATCGAAAGATAAAATCTCTTTAAAAAGGCCAACTTCTCCATAAAAACAGCAGTAGTCATGAAATATTGCAAAATAAATTTGCAAAATAAATTTGCAAAACTACATAAATAAATGAAATTTGGAATGAAGTTTCATATAATGATGTCTTGTAAATGTTGAAGTCTTGGAAATCTTGTAAAGCTAGCAGAAAGTTCAGTTGCGGCGACCTGGCAGAAACGTTAGCACACCGGGTGAAATGCTTAGCGGTATTTCGTCTGCCGTTACGTTCTGAGTTCAAATTACGCCGAGGTCGACTTTGCCTTTCACCCTTTCGGGGTCGATAAATTAAGTACCAGTGACACACTGGGGTTGATGTAATCCACTTAATCCCTTTGTCTGTCCTTGTTTGTCCTCTCTATGTTTAGTCCCTTGAGGGCAATAAAGAAACAAGAAAGTTCAGTTGTGAACTGTTTCTTGTCCATGTTGTGTATCCTCCTTCTGGTTCTTTAGTTGCTACTACAATGTTTACTGCTCCTCCATATATCACCTGATCTATCCATCTGTCATTTCCTTTTCTCACCTAAACAGCTCTATAATTAATCACAGATATTATTGATGTTGCAAGGATATAGTATAGATTCTGAGAATATTATAGTAGTTTTTTTAAAATTGGTTTGGGGGACTTGGAATGTTTTGAGGTGTTTTTATTTATAATGCATGTATGCTTGTGTAGTGGGAAGGATATATATTTCCCGTGTGTGTGTATGTGTGTATGTGTGTAAACAATACTGGTATGTAATGTATGCATGACTGAAGAGAAAATGTTTGTGTACATAAGGAGTGGCTGTGTGGTAAGTAGCTTGCTTACCATCCACATGGTTCCGGGTTCAGTCCCACTGTGTAGCACCTTGGGCAAGTGTTTTCTACTATAGCCTTGGGCCGACCAAAGCCTTGTGAGTGGATTTGGTAGACGGAAACTGAAAGAAGCCCGTCGTATATATGTATATATATATATATATATGTGTGTGTGTGTGTGTGTGTGTGTGTGTGTGTGTGCGTGTATGTTGGTGTGTCTGTGTTTGTCTCCCAACATCACTTGACAACTGATACTGGTGTGTTTACGTCCACGTAACTTAGCGGTTCAGCAAAAGAGACCGATAGAATAAGTACTAGGCTTACAAAGAATAAGTCCTGGGGTCGATTTGCTCGACTAAAGGCGGTGCTCCAGCATGGCTGCAGTCAAATGACTGAAACAAGTAAAAGAGAGTAAAAGAGTAAAAATATATGAGTTAGTATCAAAAATCCCCGTACTAGTTCAGTAGTGCACCATCATACAGCAGCACACAGTTACGTGCACACTGAGTACTAGCAGTGACCTTCATGAGGCAGTGTGCCTGGTGGCATTGCTGCGTTTACTTTGCAAGTTGTCAAATTTGTATTTTTGTGATCACATTATGCTGTAGTCTGCAATTTTGTCATGAACAGGTTGTTGTTGTTGGCACTCCGTCACTTACAATGTCGAGGGTTCCACTTGATCCGATCAACGGAACAGCCTGCTCGTGAAATTAACGTGCAAGTCGCTGAGCACTCCACAGACACGTGTACCCTTAACATAGTTCTCGGGGAGATTCAGCGTGACACAGAATGTGACAAGATTGGCCCTTTGAAATACAGGCACAACAGAAACAGGAAGTAAGAGAGAGAGAAAGTTGTGGTGAAAGAGTACAGCAGGGTTCATCACCATCCCCTGGCGGAGCCTCGTGGAGCTTTAGGTGTTTTTGCTCAATAAACACTCACAACACCCGGTCTGGGAATCGAAACCGCGATCCTATGACCGCGAGTCCGCTGCCCTAACCACTGGGCCATTGCGCCTCCGCCATGAACAGGAACAAAGAACCAATGTGAAATTTTGCACTTAACTTGGGAAGTCTGCTACAAAGACATTGAGCATGCTATGGCAAGCTTACAGAGATGAGGCAATGGGTGACACTCAATGTTTCAAGTGACATGGGTGCTTCAAAAGTGGAAGAACATTCCATGAAGACGATGAACGGGCTTCCTGATCTGCGAGAACTGCCATGAGTGTCGCCCCTGGAAATGTGGTATTGAGCATCGAGAATTTGTCGCCCAGGGCCAGACCATCAATTGAGAGTTCTACTGTGATGTTTGGAAGCATTTGTGGAAGGACATTTGGCAAAAGTGACCAAATCTGTGAAGAGCACAGAATTGGATTCTTCATGTAGTTCTCCTCACTTGTGAATTTCCCACCGAAAACAACATGGTATTACTTCTACACCCACCTTCTTCACCAGTTTTAACACCTGCAGGCTTCCATCTATTCTCCAAGATGAAAATACAGCTCAAAGGTCATTGTTTTAACACCATTGTTGAGATCAAGAGTGAATTGCAGAAGGTCCTCAACTCGCTTATGGAAAATGACTTCCAGGCTGGATTCCAAAAGTGGCAGGAACGCTGGGACCAATGTATTGCTATGCAAGGTGACTATTTCAAAGGAGATGATGTTTAAACTTTGGTAAATAAGTTATTTTCTATTATACATAACTAGTCCGGGAACCTTTTGATACCATCTCATACGTAATGCATGCGCATGCATATATATGTTTGTGCGATGCTTGTATGCAGTGTGTGCATGAGAGGAGGATGTGTACATGTGTATGTGACATGTAATGCATGTGTGAAGGCATGTGTGTGTTTGTGTAGGTGTAGGAGTGGCTGTGTGGTAAGTAGCTTGCTGAAGAACCACAAGGTTCCGGGTTCAGTCCCACTGCGTGGCAGCTTGGGCAAGTGTCTTCTACTATAGCCTTGGGCCGACCAAAGCCCTGTGAGTGGATTTGGTAGACGGAAACTGAAAGAAGCCCGTCGTATATATGTATATATATATATGTATGTGTGTGTATAAGTTTGTGTGTCTGTGTTTGTCCCCCCCAACATTACTTGACAACCGATACTGGTGTGTTTACATCCCCGTAACTTAGTGGTTCGGCAAAAGAGTCCGATAGAATAAGTACTAGGCTTAAAAAGAATAAGTCCTGGGGTCGATTTGCTTGACTAAAGGCGGTGCTCCAGCATGGCCACAGTCAAATGACTGAAACAAGTAAAAGAGTAAAAGAGTAAAAGAGTGTGTATGTAATGTGTGTTAAAGGACGGATGCATGCATCAGCACGTAGTGTGTATAATGTGTTTGTGAAGATGCTTAATGTGTATATGCATATATATATACGCATGTTTGTGTAAAGGGTGTGTGGACATGTGCATATGCATGCAATATGCATTATATGTGTAATATGTATGGGCATGTGCATGTGTAATACATTTGTATAATGTGTGCATATGCATTTCATGCACATTCATGGGTGAATGTATGTCGGTGTGTATGTATGTATGTGTGTGCATGCGTAATGGTCTTTCACTCAACACAGTAAATTAACGAGAGAGAGACGCAAGCCAGAAATTATAGCCCAAGTGTGTCCCGAAATGTTAACGACCTACTAACGCTTCCCTACAGTTTATCTGTGTCTCTTAGCCTGCCGGAACTGACTTGAGCTGACTTGGGCCTACGTGCTTCCCTTCCTGTGTCTTGGTCATTAGCTTGCCCCTCAGTAATCAATATCTTTCACGTAACTTCCTATGTAATCAATAACACATGCATACAACTACCATCACAGCATCTCACCTCAACTATCATCATCATCATCATCATCTTCATCATCATTTCATCATCATCTAATCGTCATCTCATCACCATCTTCTGACAGATCACTAGCACAACATCACTACTACTACTACTACTACTACTACTACTACTACTACTACTACTATCACCACCACCATCACCATCGTTACCTTTATCACTGCTACTACCACCGTCACGATTACTACTATCATTATCATCACCACCACCACCACCACCACCACCACTACTGCCACCATCACCACCACCAAAAACAACAACAACAACACCAAACCACCACAACTATTACCACCATCACTACTACTACAACAACTATTGTCACCACCACCACTACCACCACCAACACAATGCTACTACTGGTCGATGCTATCTCTACAGACATCATCATCATCATCATCATCATCATCATCATCATCATCGTCAACAGTATCAACATCAACAAACTCATTGCCACAGCTACAACACCAACACTACCACTCAAGCATCACCATAATAACTGCGGACAATAAGACCATCACCATCAAAGCCACTCCACCCATACCACACCACATCATACACCACTTAATACTATCACCAATACCATTACTACCACTATTAGTACTGCCACTACCACGTAAGTATTGCTCCCACCACTATCCAGCACTACTACTATTTACTAGCACCAATACCATCCCTATCCAGTACTGTCACTAACTAATATTGTGACCACCAACACCACCACCACTACCACTACCACCACAACAACCACAACCATTAACATTACTATCACTACTTAAATATTATTGCTGCCATTATCCAGTACTATCACCTATACCACAACCCTCTCCCACATTTCACCACCGCAAAGTACTACCACAGATTTTGCTACTATCTAGCACTACCATCTATACTATGCTACTCCTCCACCACTGCTTCTACTAGCACCAATACTTTCATCACTACATAAGTACTACCACCAACACTTTAAATAAAAACCCCAATGATATCACCACTAACACCACCACCATCACCACAACTGCTTACCACCACCACTGTCTTTCTCTCTCTCTCTCTCTTTCTCTCTCTCTCTCTCTCCCTCACTCTTTCTTTTTCTCTCACTTTCTCTCTTTCTCTCTCTCTTTCTGTCTGTCTGTCACTCTCTCTCTCTCTTTCTGTTTGTCTCTCTCTCTCTCTTTCTGTTTGTCTCTCTCTCTCTTTCTGTTTATCTCTCTCTCTTTCTCTCTCTCTCTCTCTCTCTTTCTCCATATCTTTCTTTCTCTCTCGCTTTCTCTCTCTGTCACTGTCTGTTTGTCTCTCTCTTTCTCTCTCAATTTCTGTCTCTCATGGTCTTTGCCTTTCTCTATCTCTCTCCCTCTCTTTCTTTCTCTCTCTCTCTTTCTCTCTCTGTCTCTCCCTCCCTCTATCTCTCTCTTTTTCTCTCCCACACTCTCTCTCTCTCCCGCTCTCCCTTCTCTCCCTTCTCTCCCTCTCCGCAATGACCCATGGAGACAAGTAGAACATTTATTGGACAATTAGCTAAACTGCCACTTGCAGCTGGTGTCGAGTGAAACTGCATATTTGACCATTACTTTCAGCTAATGTCATCATTAGTGCAGCAAATGCAGAAAATGCCATGTAGCGCATGATTGCACCAGTACTGAAAAACATGACTGACAAGAAAAATATAGACTGACATAATCTTACAATAGCAAGCCTGTTTTCTTTTTGTTGGTGTTTTGTAGCATGTGGGTGTGTCTGCATGTGGGTGTGTCTGCATGTGGGTGGTGTGTGGAGTTGTATGAGTGAGATGTGCATTGTGGGTGAAGTGCGTGTATGTATGTATGTATGTGTGGTATATGTTGTGTGTGTGTGTGTGTGTCTAGAGTATTGAGTGCTGAATATGTGCACATGAGCTGTGTGAATTGAATGATGTGTGTATTTGTAATGCATATATATGCAGTGTGCATGTATGGTATGTCGTCATCGTCGTCGTCATCATCTTCATCAGCATCATTTAATGTCCATTTTCCATGCTGGCATGGGCTGGACAGTTTGACAGGAGCTGGCCAACCATACATATATATATCTATATCTATCTATCTATCTAT
>NC_068985.1:46023790-46024653 GCF_001194135.2 Octopus bimaculoides
TTAACATCCACGACGATGATGATATATATATATCATCATCATCATCATCATCATCATCATCATCATCATCATCATCATCATCATCATCATTTAACGTCCATTATCCATGCTGGCATGGGTTGGACGGTTTGACCAGGACTGGCAAGCTGAGGGGCTGCACCAGACTCCAGTTTTATTTAGCATGGCTTTCTATGGCTGGATGTTCTTCCTAATGCCAACCACTCCAAGAGTGTAATGGGTGCTTTTGCGTGCCACTGGTGCCCGTGCCAGTAGCATGACACCAGTATCTGCCATGACTACAATTTCACTTGGCTTGATGAGTCTTCCACTCAAGCCCGGCATGTTGCCGAAGGTCTCAGTTATTTGTCATTGCACCCATGTGACCCAACACTCGAAAGGTGCTTTTTAAATGTTTGTGTGTATGTGTGTGTGTGTGTGTACATGTGTGCATGTGTGCGTGCATGCACGTGCACAAGTTTATGTGCATGTATGTGTGCCTATATATGTATACATGTATACATGTGTATATATATATATATGTGTGTGTGTGTGTGTGTGTATGTGCGCGTGCACACACACACACACACATACACACACAACTCGCCCCCATGCCGGTGATACATAAAGGCACCCTTTACACTCTCAGAGTGGTTGACATTAGGTAGGGCATCCAGCAGTAGAAACCATGCCAAATCAGATTGAAGTCTAGTGCAACCCCTCAGCTTACTATCCCTGGTCAAACCGTCCAAATCATGCCAGCATGGACAATGGACATTAAAAGATGATGGTGATGATGATGATGATGATATATATGTGTGGGGGGGGGATGTATATATACATATATATATATATATATATATATA
>NC_068985.1:46025685-46028185 GCF_001194135.2 Octopus bimaculoides
TGTGCCAATGATTACAGCTCACTATCTTCCCAAATAGCAATAGGGTAGTTAGTGGGGCAGCCTCACCAGTTATTGATGAATTGACAACTAATGATTAATGTATTCCCGTTTATACACACACACCCACACACATACACACATGTGCAAATTCACACTTACACATGAATAAGTGTGTGCATATATATATATATATATATATATATATATAAATGTATGTGCACACATGCACACAAACATACATACACATATACATGCAAGCACACATGCATGCATGTACACACACATACACACACACACACACTCTTGAATAAGCCTTTATGCATACAAAGTTACAAAAGTGATTCACAAAGACATAAAACACATACTCACACATTCACACACATAGTCTCTTTCTTTCTCCTTCTCCCTCTCTCTCTCCCTTACGTACTCATACACTCACACATCATGACACACAAAGTACATACACACACACACAAAATGACACTCTTGTAATATCATAACATGCTATGATACCATTCTAATGATAGCTTACACCCTGACATTCGAGGTAAACAGGTTCCAATCTTCGATTTTCTAAATCCTATCACATTGATGATGGATATGTTTTCAATTTTGTTCTCTCTGGCAATTTTTTTTTACAAGTACTTTTCCCATGTTATTTTGCATTTCTTTTTTTTTTTTTATGTGGAGCAGAGGTCTTTACAACTGGATGCATTCCCTACTGTGATTCAGTCGACCGTGAAACTTGGGCGGAGTTTCACATTTGTCAGTCAAACAAACTGAAACAGGCAAGGTTATATTTTGGGAGACACAAGAGAAAGTTTGTATAGAGTCAATCAGGCTGCTAAATACAGCAGCTAAATCTGCCTCAAATTGTACCCTACCATCTTAAAACATGAAGGATACATTTGTATACATTTGTATACAGTTGGATCAGTTAATTATGATTTTATTCAACATATTCCACTCGCAGATTCACACACTTATTGTTGCAATCCTTCAGTTTTTCTAAGCCCTGTAAAAGAACTTGAAATGTTAGGCCTCCAGTCAGGTCTTTCGTGATGCTTTTAAACCCAGGACCTTGTCAGCATCGCCTCACATATATATATATATAATTTAATATACACATGGACTAACCATTTATACTGAGCCTGAAAGATTGCTTGGAGACACAAGGCACATTGTATGAATCTGCCGAGTTATTGTGTTTCCATGGCATGAAACTATCAATACGTCTTATTTAAATACTATATGTATTGTATGATATTCATCTCTCACTGAAGGCAGTACTTTATTTGTTACTCCTACGTATAACAGAACAGTAAACTATATATATATATACACACATTGTATGTATATTTGTATGTATACATGTGTAAGTGTGAGTGTATTGTGTGTGTATGTATGTGCATGTGTGTGTACGTGTGTGTGTATGTGTGTGACTGTGTACATTACAGTTAAGTTCTAATGCTATTCCTGTCCCACAGAATGATTACATACAGCTGGCAAGAATCACTAAACCATGATGAAGAACAAAATTAGAAAATCCTGAAATTAAATATTTCCCATTGAAACCTAATTTTCCACTTTCCAGTAAAAGAAACAAACAACAAATAAATAAATAAAAAGTCACAAACAAATTGGCCCTCAACTCCTTTCGGCTTGGCATATCCTAGTCTGCCAATACCTTCTTTTCCTTGTAGAAATCTGCTTAACAGATTTTTGATAAGAAAACAAACCCATTACTTAGTTAAGGAGCAAAATTTGATGTGACTAGTTCTGTTCTTTTGTGTTTTTCAGCCATCGGACTGCAGACATACTGGAGTACCACCTTGAAGGGTTTTAATCAAACAAATGAACCTCTTGTACTTATATTTTTTGTTTTGTTTTTTTAAGTCTAGTATTTATTTTATCAGGCTTTTTGCCAAATGGCTAGGGAATGTAAACAAACCAACAGCAGTTGTCA
This sequence comes from Octopus bimaculoides, assembly GCF_001194135.2. NCBI lineage: Eukaryota > Metazoa > Mollusca > Cephalopoda > Octopoda > Octopodidae > Octopus > Octopus bimaculoides. The sequence continues at coordinate 46,027,652 of NC_068985.1, forward strand.
AGCAGGGTCAGGGGAAGAGGGGAGTAACACAGACACTAAGATACACATATATTTATGTATAATGTGTATTGTTTCCAGTTTCGCCTTACTGGCACTTGTGCTGGTGGCATGTGAATAAAACATTGGACTGACCCCTGTGCAGGTGGCACGTAAAAAAACACCATTTGAGCATGGCCGTTGCCAGTACCACCGGACTGGCCCTCGTGCCAGTGGCATGTAAAAAGCACCCACTACACTCTTGGAGTGGTTGGCATTAGGAAGGGCATCCAGCTGTAGAAACTCTGCCAAATCAGATTGGAGCCTGGTGTAGCCATCTGGTTTGCCAATCCCCAGTCAAATCATCCAACCCATGCTAGCATGGAAAGCGGACGTTAAATGATGATGATATATATATGTAGTACCACTACACACATTCCACTTCCACAAGTACACCAACCTTAAAGACACACACATTTCACATAAACTTTTTTCCAGAAAACTCTCACCGACTTGCAACAAGACCATCCTCATAAGGTCAATTCTCTAACAACTTTA
>NC_068985.1:46030582-46031785 GCF_001194135.2 Octopus bimaculoides
GTAGTGGGGCTTCCTTTTTACCTTCCAATAATAATACCTTTAGGTCTCTATCTTTCTAATTTCTCTATGCATTGTATGCTTTCTAATCGCTTCCCCTTCACCCTTTGAACTGTGCCATCTACCACATCTGATACAAGCTATCAATTACAACTATTAGTATCATTTAACTTAGCACCAATCTCTTCTTCTTTTCCTTTTCCTTTTCTTTTTCTTTATCTTTATCTTCTGTCTTTCTTTCTTTTCTTCTTTCTACCACTTTTTCCTCTCTTACAATTGTTCCTCTTTCTTCCCTGCCTGCAACTCCTCCTTTTTCTATGCTTATAATAAATGAGCTTCCATACTTATTTGCATATTTCTGCATTATTCACTTGAATTTTTTTATTTTTTGTGATACTTATCCACCCTTGTCTTAATTTTAAAATTTAATCTTTATCTTTTACAACATATTTTACTTAAACTCTTGGTTTCTAAAGAGGCTTTTTTTTACTTCACAATAATTATTATACATATTTCCATATATATTGGTAATTTATGCTATTTAGTTTTGATTCAATTTTGATGTATTTTCTCAATGTTTATATTTTCCCTTTGTAGTCAATTGTTTTTGTCAAACGGTTTTTTGTTATTCTGAAAATGAATAACACCCTGTCCCATCAGCTTGAAAGGGTTATTTGATGAATAACTAAATAATTATCACTGCACCAATTATAAACATTTATAAGTCATAATTTTGTCTAAAGTATTAGCAACAGTCTGACGATCGATGAACTCTAAGTAACAGTTTGTGAATTCTTTTCAGCTTCAATAGAACACTTTCATCATTATCATCATCATCACGAATCATCATCATTATTACTTAACATCTGTTTTCCATGCTTGCATGGGTTGGACAGTTTGACAGGAGCTGGACAGCTGTAGAGCTTCTCCGGGTTCCATGTCAGCTTTGGCATGGTCTCTATGGCTTGATGCCCTTCCTAACACCAACCTCAATTTCACTTAGCTTGACATGTCTTATCAAGTACAGCAAGCTGCCAAAAGTCTCGATCCCTTCTCTATGAGGACCAACATTTGAAGATCCTTTCTCACCACTTCATCCCATGTTTTCTTGGGTCTGCTGCTTCCACAGTTTTCCTTCACTATGTATGTGCATATATGTCTGTGTGTGTACCCACGCATATACACACAAATGCACACATGCACACA
>NC_068985.1:46032285-46033426 GCF_001194135.2 Octopus bimaculoides
ATATATATATATATATATATATACACACACACATAAATACATATGTATGTATACACACATACACACACAGATATACAGTCACATGTGTATGTATAAATAGAAATATTTCTGTGTGTGTACATGTGTGTCTGTGTCTGTATGTACGTGCATATGTATGTGTGTGTGTGTGTGTGTGCATCTTCGTGTCTCTGTGTATGTGTGTGTATATGTGTGTGTGTGCATGCGTACGCATGTCAGACTTTACCTCCTGTATGGTCATTCGTGTTTTAAGTGAGTAAACATATAAATAGAAGCATATTTTAATACACAGTGGCATTAATAGGTGTCAGTATGTGTATATAAGAATATACATGTGTGTAGATGCATGTCTGAATACATGTCTGTGAATTACACTTCTGAGTTTGTGCTGCATGTGGCCTTTGTGTGGGCAAAGCTCAGTGGATGTATATGCATATAGCAGAACTTAAATGTACATGTATTTGTATGGATGCTCATACGATTGTATGTCTCTCCGTGTGTTTATATATATCAGTATGTGCACAGCCCTCTAGGCTGCAATTGGCATATAGAAACCATAATTATATTAAAAATGACACAAAGATTCTCTCCCCTTTGATGTTTGTAAAATATGTAAATGTTTGCATTGAGTCCTCCCTTCTCCATTCCATTCTATTAGGTTTATAAATAAATAAATAGATATACCAATATGTATACACTTGTATACACACACATATAAATATATATGCATGTGTGTCTGTGTGTGTCTATGTATATGTGTATATATACATATATACACACATATATATATACGTATATATATGTGTGTGTATATATGTGTGTGTATATATGTATATATATAGATTTAGATAGATATATTGCTAAATAAATATATATACATATATATATAGAGAGAGGGGGGGAGAAAGATAAAGATATATATATATATATATATATACACACATATTTGTACATATACATACATACAGATATATATATATATATATATATACATACATATATAATATATATATTCACACGCATGTGTGTTTGTGTCGGTGTGCATATGCATATATATACACACATTCACACATATGCATATATCTATATGTGTGTATATATATATATATATACATATATATAT
>NC_068985.1:46034368-46035010 GCF_001194135.2 Octopus bimaculoides
TGGTGGTGGTGGTAGTGGTGGTGGTGGTGGTGCTGGTGGCGGCGGCGGCGGTGATGTTAGTGGTGGTGGTAATGGTTGGTACACTGTATTTTTTTCTCCTTGCTATTGTTGTTAATCGTATTGAAGCAGTCATAGCAATTGGTGCCAATAACAGTGTTGGTAATGCTGTTAGTGTTGGTGATGGTGATGGTGATAATATTGTCAGTGAATAACGTGGCAGTGTTGAGGGTGGTGGTGGTAGTGGTGGTGGTGGTGGTGGTGATGTAATGATGTTGTCATTCATGATTATGAGGGTGTTGCGGAATTGACAAACATTACAGTTTGTGAGATGGCAATTACAGCCAAATTAAAATAAACACACATTGCGAAGGCATTCTTCTGTGCATGCAACATATAATCATGTCTACAAACACACACACACACACACACACACATACAAACACACACACACACACACATACAGAAACACACATATATACATATATATATACATATATATGTATGCATATATGTGCATGTATGCATGTGTATACATATATGTATATATATATATATGAATAAATACACAGACAGATTCAGAGACAGAAATGCATAATGCATACACACACACACACACACACACACACACACACATAATATATA
>NC_068985.1:46035866-46037012 GCF_001194135.2 Octopus bimaculoides
AGTACTTAATTTATCGACCTCGAAATGATGAAAGGCAAAGTCGACCTCAGTGGAATTTGAACTCAAAACGTAAAGACAGATGAAATACCACTAAGCTTTTCGCCCAATGTGCTAATTTTTCTAATTTCTTTATTGCCCACAAGGAGCTAAACATAGAGAGGACAAACAAGGACAGACTAAGGGATTAAGTCAATTACATCGACCCCAGTGTGTAACTGGTACTTAATTTATCGACCCTGAAAGGATGAAAGGCAAAGTCGACTTTAGATCACTTTCAAACAAGAAGTCTGTATCATAGAAACAGAAGCAGTGTCAAACCAGTTGGTATGAAAAGGGTTAAAATAGTCCAAAACTTGTATGCTGAATAAGCACAGAGGGCTGGGGAGAAACTGGTAGATACAAACATAGGCAATATGTACCTTTAACTGTGCTGTATCAATGCCCCCAGGCAAAGAAGTAGAATCTCCCAAGACATATAGATAGAGATAGTCTGGCCGTGGTAGGTGTGTTGAGTAGCAGTCGAGTAGCAGTTGTGTAGCGGTTGAGTAGAGATCATCTGAAGGTGCTAGATAGCAGTAGCTTGACACATAACAAACTGAGTCCACTTGGTTGCAAATATTCGAGCCAGGTCTTCATGACGAAGATGACTTTCTTTTCTAGTTCTCCATCAAAAGAAAGATCACACATATGGTTCTTCCTCTTTTGACTAAACCATAATAAAAGAAAAGAAGAGAAAAGAATAAAAACATTTTGAGCATTAGGAAGGAGATTGTGTGACTGACATAGATGCTTCTAGAAAAATCTTTGATGGATCTCCAGTGCTATCAGCTTTGGGAGACATGCAGAATGCTGATGCAAATTGCATTCGACAACTTGCTCAAGGACAGAACAAGTGCTATTTCGGGGAGGGAGAGTAGTCAAGCAAACATTGAACTAAACAAAAGCAACAACAACAACAACAACAACAACAACAACAACAACAACAAGATGAATGACAACAACAGCAGCAACACCAATCCATGCACATTATCTTGAACTCCTTGAACTAGCAAGAGGTCCAGGTCTTGGGTTCAGCACCAAATTTTCCAATACGTAGTGAATATATGCATTTATCACTAAAAAAAGAAAGAAAAAGCAAATATATAT
>NC_068985.1:46038270-46041440 GCF_001194135.2 Octopus bimaculoides
ATAAGAATGAGATACTGCAGCAGCCTCGGTTTCAGAGGACCTCAGCTCTTCAATGCCCTGCCAAAACATTTGAGAGACCTGCAAGACATGGATGCGGAGGTCTTCAAGACAAAACTCGACGTTTTCCTCTCCACGATACCAGACGAACCAATGGCTCGAAATGAGACGCAGTTTAGGGCAGCGATGTCAAATTCTCTTATACACCAGATGTGCCATCAAAACTCTTGATTGGTCCATATCAGGTGGGGGAGTAGAGCCATGCAAGGAACGTGAAGAAAGCACAGCATAAAGACGGAAAATCACGGTGGTGCTCCAGCATGACCACAGCCACTTGGCTGAAACCCATAAATAAATAAATAAATAAAAATATGAGTTCATATATAGAACTTATATGAGAAATGATGTAGGAAAATTTACATGTACATATATGCATATCCATATCATAACTATCACCAGCTTCCAATTTGTGTATATGCATTTATCTGAGCACACCCACGCACAGACATATACATACATATGTATATATATCTATATCTATATCTATATATATATATATATATATATATATATATATATATATATATATATATATATATATATATATATATATATATATATATATATGTATATATATATATAATTTATTTTTAACACTGATGTCAACAATATAAATGTGTGTGTGAGTATATAATGTATATATGCATGTTTCTCCATACATGTGTGTGTGTGTGTGTGTGTGTGTAATTATATCTATTAAACTAATCTAATATACACAGCATTCCAAATGTGTTGACTCTTTTCATGATTTGGGGATTCCATGCTCATACAATTAGATATAGCAGATTATACGACATTCATAAATAGATACGTGTGTGTGTGTGTTTGTGTGTGTTTGTGTGTGTGTGTGTGTGTGTGTGTGTGTGCATGCGTATGTGAATGTGAGGGATTTGGCATGACTTTGTGAAAGCCACAAAGTGAACTATGTAAAACTCCAACATTCTTCATCATATCCCGCCCGTGAATGAGAAGATTTGATCAAAGCAAAGATTGCTGTGTGATTAAGTTGTTTGCCTAACAACTATGCAGTCTTGGTTTCAATCCCATTGTGCTGCACTTCAGGCTTCATTCAATCAAAGTCCTGTGAATAAAATTATATACATATTTCTTCATTCATTTGACTTACACTTTTCCATGCTAGCATGAATTAGAGGAATACTTATTATTGAAACAAAACTTTACAACTGAATGTCCTTCCTGTTACTTATTAACCCTTACCTGTTTCTTCAACTATGTTCAATTTCACTTCACATTTCTTTAAAAGTGCAGAGCTTGCAGGTGATTTCTTGACAGCAAATGTTATAAACATCACTGTTTATTGCTCAATACAGAATTTAAACCATCTCACACACACACTTATATGATAGGCTCTGTACACATGTGTGTGTTTACGATATATTTTATCATCATCATCATCATCCTCATCATTTTACATCTACTTTTCGAAACTTGCATGAGTCAGATGGAGTTTATTTAGTCAGATTTTCTAGTTGGGTGCCTGCCCTGTTGCCAACCCTTGTCTGTTTCCAAGCAAGGTAATATTTCTCTATGGCCAGACATGGTTTTATCTATGAACAAATCATTTGTGCAGGATATTCAGCAAGAAATTGCAGAGCTCTCTTTCTCAGACTATGAGTAACTACCATCATATATCATCATCATCATCATCATCATCATCATCATCATCATCATCATCATCGTCATCATCATCATCGTCATCATCATCATCATCATCATTTAACATCCGCTTTCCAGGCTCACATGGGTTAGACAGTTTGACTGGAACTGGTAAGCCAGAGAGCTGCACCAGGTTCCTGTCTGATTTGGCATGGTTTTTATGGGTTGATGCCCTTCCTAACTCCAACCACTCCAAGAGGGTAAAGGGTGCTTTTCATGTGCCACTGGCGTGAGTGCCATTTACATGACAGTGGCAATGGTCATAACTGCTTTCATTTGGTTTGATGAGTCTTCTCAAGCACAGCATATCATCAGAGGTTTTGGTCACTTGTCATTACCTCCATGAGGCCTGACATTTGAAGATCATGGCCACATGTGTCAATAAGGTAATGTAGTCAGAATTTGAATAAATATTATTTATTGAGTACTGCCATCCTTTTCCAGAATTCATCATAAATTGTGGGCTGTTGAAAATTCACAATTTGTGACAAGCCACTTAAGGAGACAAAACCATTCAACAAATAGTTTTCTATTCAAATTCTGAGAACTTTCTCTTATTAACCCTTTCGTTACTGACCCGGCTGAAACTGGCTCTGGCTCTGAGTACAAATGTCTCGTTTTCATAAGTTTTGAATTAAAATCTTCCACCAAACCTTAGTCACAATTTATGTTCCTAACACTAGCTGAATGATAACTAAGTTATTCTACTAAATTCTTTGTTATATTTAAAGTAATTGAAAGAAACACAGAGCAGTACAGTAATGAAAGAGTTAATATATAAAAACCTGTTCACCACTACAAACAATCTATACATACACATATATGTATGTGTGTGTGTATCAGAGGAGTTGTGCCTTTGTGTCTTTGTCACACACACACACCCTTTGCTTAATGACTGGTGTTGGTTTGTTTACATTCCTGTAACCTAGCAGCTTAGTAAAACAGAATAAGTATCAGACTCAAAAATCCATAAATCCTGGGGTTGATTTGTTCAACTGAAATGCTTCAAGATGGTGCCCAAGCATGGCCACAGCAGAATGATTGAAGCAAGTAGAAGGTAACATACAAAAGCGACTGAAATAAATGCAATATATTTTGACGTGTTTTCTGTATATATATATATATATATATATATATATATGCGAGTAAAAATAAATACAAAAAAGGTGGGGTTTTTTGTATGATTGTGTATAGAGGAATATATTATTTAGTTTAAAAGAGTTCCAACACTGTCTGTTTTTTATGTTTTATTTATATTCCTGCAGAACCAATGTGGGGTATAGAATATGGAATATACAATATATAATATAATATACAATATATAATATAAAATAAAATAAAATAAAAATGGATGGCACCATGAAAGAAAGTATTGAATGTAGATGAAATATTGAGTGTTCAATATAAAGGATCAAATATATAAATATATAAATATA
>NC_068985.1:46042312-46042954 GCF_001194135.2 Octopus bimaculoides
TATATATAAGGATTTACTTTTCGTAATGAGATAAAAAAACCAAGGCTGTGGATATTTTATAACATTTATAAATAGAAGGTCTTACAGCTGTTTCTAGGATATCTATTATATCCCTTCATCTGAGACAGTGTGAGAAAATGGTTTAGCAATAGTTAATTTAGATAAGATAGGAGTGAAATGGAGGAACAAAAATAGATGCGAGAGATGCAAGGATATTGTATTTGTAAATCCACAGTTTAGGCAGAATGGTATACATATATGGTATACACACACACACACACACACACACACACACATATATATATATATATATATATGCTGTTGCTAGTACCGCCGGACTGGCCCTCATACCAGTGGCACATAAAAAGCACCCACTACACTCTCAGAGTAGTTGGCGTTAGGAAGAGCATTCAGCTGTAGAAACTCTGCCAGATCAGATTGGAGTCTGGTGTAGACATCTGGTTCACCAGTCCCCAGTCAAATCGTCCAACCCATGCTAGCATGGAAAACAGACACACATACTCACGTATGCACTCACAGCAAACTTTCCTAACCAGTATTTCCTTACAGTCTGCTTCCAAACTCATTCTTCTATATATATATATATGATGATATATATATATATATATATATATATATATA
>NC_068985.1:46043529-46044516 GCF_001194135.2 Octopus bimaculoides
ATATATATATGCTAGCATGGAAAGCGGACGTTAAACGATGATGATGATGATGATGATGATATATATATATATATATATATATATATATATACATACACAAACATACACATATATACATATACATACTCACATAAATGTGCATATATATACACAAACATCCATATACATATATACACATAAATATACATATATACACACATAAGCATATACATACATATATATAAATACATACATAAATATACATATATATATACAGATAAACATACACATATACATAGATACATACATACATGCATACATACATATATATATATATATATATATATATATACATACACATAAATATATATATGCACACATGCATAAATATATATATATATATGCACTTAAACATCCACATATACAAGCCCAACAAGAATGCATATACACACATTTTTACAGTAATTCTGATGTACGCAGAATACCCACTTATATAATCTCTCATAGACACATTAAAACGCATACATATCTTCATGAGACCACACACAAACATAGATAAATGTTCACGATGACCTCCACCACCATCACCACCACTCTTCAACTAACAACCACAACAACAACATACACAAAGCCATCATGGTAAGCGTCCAACCGTAACAGCTCTGTATGTCGTCCCTGTGCTGTTTAACATCACTTTTGCAAAGGTTGGTCAATTGTGCAATCAATTCTAATGCCTACTGGAATGGCTATTGTCTTCATCCCATTTATCATAATGTTCACAGCGTGGAGAACTTTTGGAATTTGAACATGGCAACTTGAAGTGTCATAACACACACACACACACACACACACACACACACACACATACACACACACGCACACACACACAGATAGATGTGTTTATATATATATAGATAGATAGAGATAGAGAGAGATACATACCTATATCTATCTATCTATCTATCTATCTATATATATATATATATATATAAATACACATTATATATC
>NC_068985.1:46044931-46045616 GCF_001194135.2 Octopus bimaculoides
TATATATATATATATATATATATATGTATATATGTATATATATGTATATGTACGTATATCTATATCTATATCTATCTATCTATCTATCTATCTATCTATCTATCTATCTATCTCTCTCTCTCTCTCTCTCTCTCTATATATATATATATATATATATATAAGTGCATACATACATACATATGTATACAGATATTACATATGTACACTCACACAATGATATTATATAAAGACATATGAGTACACATACATACTCATACTTATGAATAATGTAGGCATTTGACCTTATAAATACATTTAACTATCTATCCATCTATCTATATATCTATCTATCAATTTAATCTATTCATTCTATCTAGTTAGATATTTATCTGTCTGTCTGGCTAAACACATTTGTGTAGGTATTTATGTATTCCTATTCCTCTTACACACTCTCTTTCTCCTTACTTATCTGAGTGTGTGTGTGTGTGTGTGTGTGTGTGTGTGTGTGTGTGTGTGCCTGCGTGTGCTTGCATGTGTGTGTGCATATGCGTGGGTGTGAGTGTGTGCTTGCATACATGTGTGTGTGTGTGTGTGTGTGTGTTTTAGGTCCTTTACATATATACAAAATATATATTGATCTCTATTGATTTATCTGTTGGTTCATCTGTCTGATGCTTATATCTGTAATTATTGATCTATAAACCCT
>NC_068985.1:46046186-46049551 GCF_001194135.2 Octopus bimaculoides
TATATATATATATATATATATATTTGCATGTGTATATATATATATATATATATATATATATACACATATATATATTCATGTATGTACATTCCTTCAGAAGCTCAGGAGACTCCCTAATAAACAATCTAGTAGTAGCAGACAGCTTTTACCTTTTGCCATCTGGGTGATTTTATAATAAGCAGCAGAGATGGTTGTTCCAAAAGCATAATTGTGAGAATAAGAACAGGGTAGGAAAAGAATCTAGGGAGCTATAACTTCTGCTGGTAAAAAATGGGTTTGTCTCTGAGCATGAAAGAGAGATTGTGCAATACTTGTGTGCAGAGTGTATTGCTGCATGGTAATAAGATGTTGGTTTTGAAGATAAATGATTTACAAACGCAAGAAAGAAATAAGGTGGTGGCTGTGTGGTAAGTAGCTTGCTTACCAGTCACATGACTCCGGGTTCAGTCCCACTGTGTGGCAACTTGGGCAAGTGTCTTGTATTATAGCCTCGGCCCGACCAAAGCCTTGTGAATGGATTTGGTTGACGGAAACTGAAAGAAGCTCGTCGTATATATGTATAAGTGTGTGTATATATATATGTGTGTGTGTGTGTGTGTGTGTTTCTGTGTTTGTCCCCCCACCATCACTTGACAACCGATGCTGGTGTGTTTACGTCCTCGTAACTTAGCGATTCGGTAAAAGAACCGATACAATAAGTACTAGGCTTACAAAGAATAAGTCCTGGAGTTGAATTGCTCGGCTAAAGGCAGCGCTCCAGCATGGCCACAGTCAAATGACTGAAACAAGTAAAAGGGTAAAAGAGTAAATCTATGATGATAATGTATATGAATGAGGTAGTCATAAATGAGCAGAAAGAAAACCTGGGTAGAAGAGAAATCAGATGAGCACTATATACTGGTAGAAACATGCCATCCCTATTGCCAAATGCTCTACAGAAGATACATCATCATCTTCATCATCATACATCCATTTTTCATGCTGGTATGGATTCGATGGTTGATTGGAGCTAGTAAGACCAGGAGCCGCACTATGCTTCATTGTCTGTTCTGGCTTAGTTTTTACGGTTGGATGCTCTTCCTAACACTAGCCACTCCATAGAGTGTACTGGGTGCTTTTAACCTGGCTTCAGCATGAGTGTTTTTCACATAAGTGCATGTATTGCTCTTTTTTTCTTTTCTTTTACTTGTTTCAATCATTTGACTGCAGCCATGCTGGAGCACTGCATTTAGTCGAGCAAATTGACCCCAAGACTTATTCTATCGGTCTCTTTGGCTGAACCACTAAGTTACGTGGACATAAACACACCAACATTGGTTGTCAAGCAATGTTGGGGGGGGGGACAAACACAGACACACATACATATACACACATACCTATATATATATATATATATATATATATATAATACAAAGAATATATTTGCATGTATACACACATATATGTACATACTTACATCTACATGTGTATATAGATGCATATCAGGGTACAGGACGTTAGAAAAATGAACTACAGACAACGGAACGAACACATAGGAAAACAGATAGCCACTTAGAATTATTCCATCATCAGCTGCCTCTATTCTAACTAGGCGTTTCGAAGATAAGGCAGAAATATATATATGTGTGTGCGTGTGTGTGTGTGTGTGTGTGTGTGTGTGTGTGTGTGTATACATATATACGATGGGCTTCTTTCAGTTTCTGTCTACCAAATCCACTCACAAGGCTTTGGTCAGCCAAGGCTATATTAGAAGACACTTGCTGAAGGTGCCATGCAATGGGACTAAACATGGAACCATGTGGATGGTAAGCAAGCTACTTACCACACAGACACTCCTGCACGTGTGTATGTATGTATGTATGTATGTATGTATGTATGCATGCATGTATGCATGTATGTATGGATGCATGTATGTATGTATCTTCATATCTTTGTATCTATGTCTGTCTATGTGTATGTCTTCAGTAAAAGAGTCCAAAAGAATAAATATCAAGCATCAATAAAGAAAAAAAATTTAGGGATCAATTAGTTCAACCCTTCGAGGCAGTGCCCCAGCATGGCCACAGTCCAATGACGGAAATAAGTAAAATAGAAAAAAAAAACAAAGAAATTCACATAATGTATAGTATTGCATATGCTCACACACATACATATTAACCCAGAACTTTGCATACACACCTCCACTCACACATGTATACACACAGCAATGAATCTGCCACTAGTTTCAATCAGTACTGCTCATTGAACTATAGTGTAAGTGGCTGAATATTCCACAGCCCATGTTCCTATAATGTATTGCTTGGACAGAACCAGTGTAGCCGAAAGTTGGCAAAAATGACCTTTAAATTCCCCAGGAAGTCCAATCAAAAGGCTTCCACATAGTTTCTATCCTCCTGATTTTACTCACAAGATTTGGGCCAATCAAAGGCTATGGTAAAAGACATTGACCCTAGATAGCCACAATGGGATTGAACCTGATACCTGATAGTTGCAAAATGAACTTCTTAACCACCCAGCCAAGCCCACCCATTTTATGCACGCATGCATACACACACACAATTTATAAGCTATGATTCCATATCTGATAATTTGCAAGCTTCAAGACACAAACATTTCACACACAAATACACACACATTTATACATAAGGACATATATACAAACATACCTACATACATACATACATATATATATATATATATATATGCATATATGTGTGTGTATACATATGTGTATATGTATATACATATATGTAGACACACACTGATATTATATATATATATATATATATATATATATATATATATATATATATATATATATATATATATATATATATATATATATATATAAACTCACACATAGTTACAACACACTCATGTATGTTATATAAGTGTGTATATGTGTTATATAACACATATAACATACACATAAACATATATACCTACACGCACACACACACACACACACACACACACAAAAATATATACACACACTTGCACTCACACATGCAAATATACACACACAAACATATGCATGTATATTTGCATACATACCTTCAAACCCATGCATACATATGTATGTGAGTGTGTGCGTATGCATATGTGTGTGTGGGGAGTGGGGTTGCCAGTAATCTAACTGTGATATCAATTTAAGAGTGTGCCCTCAGGTAAGTTTATTCTATGTATCTAACAGTTCAAAAGTCAAATGTAATTGGCAATTTGCAATTTCTTTCCAAAGCAGAAATTAATAACTCTGATCTGTTCCAAAATTCTAAGAAAAATAAAGAATTTTAATAAGATTCATTCTATTATATTATTTGATTCGATTATACACACACACACACACACACACACACACACACACA
>NC_068985.1:46049863-46051052 GCF_001194135.2 Octopus bimaculoides
ATATATATATATATATATATATATATATATATACACATGCATATATATGTATAAATATGTATGCATATATAAACATATATACATATTTATGTGTATACATATGAATATATATTTGTGTGTCTGTGTGTGTATACACACATGCACAAACACACACACACACACATATGTGTATATGTATGCATGTATATATATATATATATACGTATGTATGTATCTGTGCTTTGTGTGTGTGTGTGTGTGTGTGTGTATATTTATATATACACACACATACACACACATAGCCACACACACACACACATATATGTGTATATGTATGTATATATATATATGTATGTATGTGTTTGTTTGTGTGTGGGTTGGACTGGGAACAAGTGAGTGATTTTGCCAGAGGTAAATATTCTTTTAGATCAAATTAATGGTTAATAATTGAGCTCAGAGCATGTCTTTTATAGACTGATTTTATATATGGTGGGGTTATTATACTCCTTTATTTATTTATTTATTTTTTTTCACCTGTGGCAACTGAGAGAATTTTGTTGGTCATTTGAAAGTCAATTTAATTAATGATAATATAAATTTATAAGATTGGCACAAAACCAAAGGTATTAGACATACGGGTCAATTGATTATTATACATCACTACGTGGTAGATGCTTACTTTATTGATCCTTAAAACAGATGAGTGGTATTTGTATAAGTGAAATTTACACTTTGAATGTTATTGCTCTTGTTATTGTTGTTATTTTTGTTGTTGTTGTTATTGCTGCAGTTGTTGTTGTTTAACCTTTGGTTTGTCTTGATCGTATCAAAGTCATTCCAAACGTGACTGTTTTTTATATATATGTATATAGATACGGATATTTTGTATATTTGCACCTACACAGGTGTAAGCATGGGTGTGCAGTAAGATGTATGCTTCCAAACCACGTGCTTTTTGAGTTCAGTTTCCTTACATGACACCTTGAGCAATTGTCTTCTGCTATTGCCTCAAGTCATCTAAAGCCTTGTGAATGGATTTGGTAGACAGAAAACTGACAGAAACCCATCATACATATATATCATCATCATCATCATCATCATCGTTTAACGTCCGCTTTCCATGCTAGCAAGGGTTGGACGATTTGACTGAGGACTGGTGAAACCGGATGGCAACACCAGGCTCCAATATATATATATATATATATATATA
>NC_068985.1:46055498-46057795 GCF_001194135.2 Octopus bimaculoides
TATCGACTACCTCTAGTTTTTCACCCTGGAATGAGATAGAAGTTGTTTCCTGTTTGTTTGCAGTCTTTATTGCACTTGAACATCTGCCACAAACAAAAACTAACTTGCTAGTTAACCTATATATATCATCATCATCCTCGTTTAACGTCCGCTTTCCATGGTAGCATGGGTTGGACGACTTGACTGAGGACTGGTGAAACCGGATGGCAGCACCAGGCTCCAATCTAATTTGGCAAAGTTTTTACAGCTGGATGCCCTTCCTAACGCCAACCACTCAGAGAGTGTAGTGGGTGCTTTTATGTGTCACCCGCACGAAAACGGCCACGCTCGAAATGGTGTCTTTTATGTGCCACCCGTACAAGAGCCAGTCCAGGGGCACTGGCAACGATATACATAGATAAATAGAGAGATAGATAGATAGATAGATAGATAGATATACATATATGTATATGTATATATATATGTATATATATATAGAAAGAGGGGGGGAGGATGGAGATAGACAGACAGACAGACGGAGATGTGAATGTAAGGGAGGTATTACGTAATGCTGCAATATAGATAAATGAATTCCATCATTACATATAATAATATGAAATAATATGAGTGCCGTATAACCCCAAGAGGAATTACACAGGCCTCACAACCAGAGGATTGCATTTGCAGCCTATTCTGGTCTCATTTAGCTTCTGTACAGTAAGAAGCACACATGTTTTCTCCATCAGAATATTTATATATCACTCAGTACCTAACTAAATCATCTGGTTTGTATATCTGGCAATTAGCGTATGAGAAAAATTCCTCAACGTGACATAAAGCATATGAATGAATTTATTACTTGCTTCTATGGTTTTATGAAAATTTTGTATCATCAGAACTTCAGCTCAGCAAAGGATTTCCTAAGCCTTGAAGTATTTATAGAATTAATGTTAGGTGTGTGGGATGTGTGTGTGTGTGTGTGTATATGTGTGTGTGTGTGTGTGTGCGTGCCTGTACATACATATACTCATATTATCATCATCTCCATTAGCTCAGCTGTTTCAGCTACAAAGAGCACTGCAGTCAGTGTGACTTCTCATGGGCTTCATCAGAGCCTATATTGCATTTAAACAGCCAATTATTAGTCTTGCTATGGCTAAGCAGAATTACATATAACATACTTTTTAGAGCTTCTAAAGTTTCTAATATCAAATATTAGAAACTTAAGAAGCTCTAAAAGGAAGTTCATATTTTCTGATAAGACCAACGACCTGTATGAAATTACTAATGATCTTTACCAATAAGTTACTAAATGACACCATTTCCACTAAATATAAGAAAGCTAACACAGATTCAATGATATTAATGATGAGGATAAATCCCTCGCTTAACACAACAAAATTGATGATAGATTAGAATGCTTAGTAAAAAGGGAAGCTTTAATTGCTCTGAAAGACCATAAGGCTAGTTTTCATAATAAACCCACTTGTAGATTGTTAAACCTAGTGAGGACCGAAATTGGAGGCGGACTGTATGCCACATAAAAAGTACTCAGTACACTCTGTAAAGTGATTGACATTAGAAAGGGCATCCTGCCATGGAAACCAAGTTAAGACGTTAAGTGATGTTAAGTGATGATGAGGATGATGATATATAAATATATATATATTCTTTTATTCGTTTCAGTCATTTGACTGCAGCCATGCTGGTGCACTGCCTTTAGTCGAACAAATCAACCTAGGACTTATTCTTTGTAAGCCTAGTACTTATTCTATCGTCCTCTTTTGCTGAACCGCTAAGTAATGGGGGTGTAAACACATCAACATCGGTTGTCATGCGATGGTGTGGGGATAAACACAGACACAAATACATACATATATATATATATATACAACGGGCTTCTTTCAGTTTCCATGTACCAAATCCAATCACAAGGCTTTGGTCAGTGGCTATATTCTGAGTTCAAATTCTGCCGAGGTCGACTCTACCTTTCATCCTTTCAGAGTCGACAAATCAAGTACCAGTTGAGAACTGGAATTGACGTGATCGACTGTCCTCCTCCCCCACAAAATCCAAGCCTTGTGCCTATGGTAGAAAGAATTATTATTATTATTATTATTGTTATTATTATTATTATTATTATTATTATTATTATTATTATTATTATTATCACTACTATCATTATTATTAATATTATTATTATTATTATTATCATTATTATTATTATTGTTCAGTTGTTTTATTTTTATAACATGCTTTCACTTCACTACCGAGCGCAGTTCTGTGTGCCTTGGGTATGTGCTGTGGTTTGCTGTGAT
>NC_068985.1:46059375-46061968 GCF_001194135.2 Octopus bimaculoides
ATATATAAAAGTAAATGAGTATATGCATATATACGTACAGGTATGTGCATACCGACATCCACCTGTATGTATAGGTGCATATATGGGTACAGGACATTGCAAACAAACGTAGACGAGAACACACGAGCCACATAGAGAACATTGTACTTCATCAGCTACCCACGTTTTAACACCGGCCTTTCGACGAGCTTCGGGCAGGACGCATCGTTAAAACGGCTCGTCCCATGGATCGCAGATTAAATTTGTATACGCAAATTAAATCTAGCCATGGAGGATATATATATATGCTTCTGTTTATGTACATGATTTTTTTACATCTATATTTATGTATATTTATTTCTGTAGGTGTATATACACGAGTGCTTGTGTTAGTGTATTTATGTTTGTGTATGGTTTTGTCTGTGCGTCTATATGTATCTGCATTCATGAATGCATGTGTATGAGTGCATGTATGTGTATGAGTGTGCACATACGCGTATGAGTGTGCACATACGCGTATGCGTGTACATGATGGCTTATTTATCAACGTGTTTATGCGTACGGGCACAAACACGGCTCTGTATAGACACAGGTATAGCAGTATATTGGTGAAGTCATGGGTGTGTATATGTAGTTAAGAAGCTCACTTTGCAACCATGCTGTTTCAGGTTCAGTTCCAATGCACAGTACCTTGGATAAATACCTTCTTCTATATCCCTGGGTTAACCAATGCCTGATGAGTGAATTTGGTAGATGGAAGTTGTATGGAAGCACATCGTATATGTGTGCGCATGTATGTGTGCATGTACATGTGTGTGTGTATATGTGTCAGTCTTTTATTGTTTTGTTTGTCTTCCTGCCACTTTACAAGTGGTGGTGTTGGTTTATTTATGTCCCTGTAGCAAAATGGTTTGGCAAAAGAGACCAATATAATAAGCACCAGATTTAAAACAATAAGAACTATCTTTTATTTTTCACCTTTTACTTGTTTCAGTCATTTGACTGTGGCCATGCTGGGGCACCTCCCTGAAGGGTTTTAGTTCAACAATTCAACCCCAGTTCTTATTTTTAAATCCTAGCACTCATTTATCAGTGTCTTTTACCAAACTGCTAAGTTAAGGGGACATAAACACACCAAAAAAGGTGGGGGACAAGTAAAGGTGGGGGACAAACATAGGCATAAAAACATACACACATACATATATACATATATACACGTGATGGGCTTCTTTCAGTTTCCATCTACCAAATCCACTCACAAGGCTTTGGTCAATCCAAGGCTATAGTAGAAGACACTTACCAAAGGTGTCATGCAGTGGGACTGAACCCAGAACCATGTGGTTAGAAAGCAAGCTTCTTACTACACAGCCATGCCTGTGCCTAGGGTTGATTTTTTTTTTTAATAGACTCTTCATGGACTTGCTCCAGCATAGCCACAGTCCAATGACTGAAGCAAACAAAAGATAAAAGATTTACATATATACATTGATAGTATACTACTATAGCCTCATCGTGACTAAAACCTTCTGAGTGGTTTAGGTAAAAGGAATCTGAAAGAAGCCCATCATGCATACATGTATGTATATCTTTGTGTGTGTGTCATTATGTGTATTTTTCTCTCACCACCACTTGACAGTCATCGTTGGTGTGTGAGCTGCCAGAAACGTTAGCGAGCCAGGCAAAATGCTTAGCGGTATTTTGTTTGCCATTACGTTTTGAGTTCAAAATCCACCAACGTCGACTTTGCTTTTCATCTTTTCGGGGTCGATAAATTAAGTACCAGTTACATACTGGCTGGGGTTGATGTAATCAACTTAATCCTTTTGTCTGTCCTTGTTTGTCCCCTCTATGTTTAGCCCCTTGTGGGCAATAAAGAAATAAGTCATTGTTGGTGTGTTTAAGTCCCTTAAACTTAGTGGTTCAGTAAAAGAAACTGAAATAATAAGTATCAGACTTTAAGAAAAAGTAAGTATTGGGGTCAATTCATTCGACTAAAATTCTTCAAGGCATTGGCCCCAAAACAAGTGAAAGATAGAAGATAAAAGGTATATGTGTGTATGGTTTTCTATATGTCTCTATGTGTTTGTGCATGTGTATGCGTATAAGCATGTGTGTACACAAGTACATGCACAAGTGTGTGTGTATGTGTGTGGATGTGCACACGTGTATGTGTGTACACATATGTGTTTGTGTGTGCACAAGTGTATGTGTGTACACACGTGTTTGTGTGTGCACATCTGAGTATGTTTGTATGTTTGTGTGTGTGTGTGTGTGTGTGTGTGTGTGTGTGTATCTGTGTGTGTGTGTGTGTGCACGCTTGTGTGTGTAATACGTGCATTTTAAAGTCATTCCATCCAACAGGTATTTCCTTGTTTCTCTCAGCACACCATACAACTATATACAATTGAGAGGCCCCTTTCCTGTTTATTCAGATTTTTGGAAGGGTTTTCAAAATATTCCTTTCATCACCATTTCTTCCTCTCTCGTTATAAATTTCTCTCCTCAAAACAAACCAAAAACAAACTAAGAATTCTCTTTCATATATTTTCTCTGAAAACCATTTCTAAGATATGTTCTGCCATTTTATTCAGTTCAAAATAATTCCTTAAAGGAC
>NC_068985.1:46062042-46063337 GCF_001194135.2 Octopus bimaculoides
TAAAGGACATTCATTTATTCATTTATTTATTTTCTATTCATCTATTTAAATATTTATTTATTATATGTCTTTTAATTTCTTCACTGTCAGTTCATAGAAGTATGGTACTTACTTTTCAAAATTGATAGGTCTTAGAAGAATTCTTTGAAAATAGTTTTATTTTTATTTTTACCGTTGTTTATTCTATTTTATTTACTTGACCAATTTTCATTATTCTTAGATCTGTTTTTTTTTTTTGTTTCTTTCATCATAATTTTTTCTGTTGAAGATTTATTATTAACAATGGCATAAATGGTGAGAAGCACAAAGAAAAGCCGTTCTATCCAACTTGCTACTTCACTAGAAACAATGCAAGAAAGAAATGCAATCACACTAAAAAGGTGGAGCCCCAGCATGGCCTCAGCCTCTGGCTCAAACCACTATTCTTTGATTCTTTTACTTGTCTCAGTTATTTGACTGTGGCCAGAACTTATTCTTTGTAAGCCTAGTACTTATTCTATCAGTTTCTTTTCCCAAAGAACCTATTAGGTTCACACTCATTTTGAGGTTTCGAGGATGTCTCTTCACCCGAAAGAGGATAGAGGAAAGGTCCACAGAGAATCCAGGGGGATTTGGGTAATAGAAAATACAGGATTTGGGTAATAGAAAATACAGGAGGATCAGTTCACTATCATTTTATTCAACATATTCTGCTCTCAGAGTCACACACTTATTGCAGTGGTCCTTCTGTTCTTTCTAAACCCTTTTGCGATTGCCGTGCTCCCTATCTCATATAACATATAATATATATATGTTCTTTCTGAAGAAAGAATTATCTTCTCTTTCTCTTTATTTGTTTCAGTCATTTGACTGCGGCCATGCTGGAGCACCGCCTTTAGTCGAGCAAATCGACCGCAGGACTTATTCTTTGGATGCCTAGTACTTATTCTATCGGCCTCTTTTGCCGAACCACTAAGTTACAGGGACATAAACGCACCACCATCGGTTGTCAAGCAATGTTGCGGGGGACAAACACAGACATACAAACATATACACACGCACATATATATATATATATATATCATCATCATCATCATCATCATCGTTTAACGTCCGCTTTCCATGCTAGCATGGGTTGGACGATTTGACTGAGGACTGGTGAAACCGGATGGCAACACCAGGCTCCAATCTAATTTGGCAGAGTTTCTACAGCTGGATGCCCTTCCTAACGCCAACCACTCAGAGAGTGTAGTGGGTGCTTTTACGTGTCACCCGCACGAAAACGGCCACGCTCGAAATGGTGTCTTTTATGTGCC
>NC_068985.1:46065484-46069876 GCF_001194135.2 Octopus bimaculoides
CTCTCTCTCTCTCTCTCTCTCACTCCACCATCAAAACTTCTCTTGTTTTTGTTATTCTTATTGTTGTTATTGCTGAACATTAGTCAACTAATTTCAATAATATTAAAACTATTCATTTCTTTATTGGTTTATTAGTTGGCACCTTTAAACTCATTTAAACAGTTTGCCAGCAGGAATGGCCAAGGGTGGACATCTAATGACTTATTCTAATGGCAATTTATTACTACTATCATCATCATCATCATCATCATCATCATCATTATTATTATTATTGTTCAGTAGTTTTATTTTTATAACGTGCTTTCACTTCACTACCGAGCGCAGCTCTGTGCGCCTTGGGTATGTGCTGTGGTTTGCTGTGATGCTCTTATGGTTACTGTATTGAAAGTGTTTTGTGTAGGATGTGTGCAGTGCCCAGTAGTGCAATTTTCTGTATGTTTATTATTATTAAGGTGGGGAGCTGGCAGAATTGTTAGCACACTGGACGAAATGCTTAGCGGTATTTTGCTTGTTGCTACATCTTGAGTTCAAATTCCACCAAGGTCAACTTTGCCTTTCATCCTTTTGGGGTGGTCAATAAAATAAGTGCCAGTTGAACACTGAGATCGATGTAATTGACTCATCACCTCCCCGCAAAATTACTACCTTTGTGGCAAAATTTGAAACTGTTATTATTATTATTATTATTATTATTATTATTATTAATTTTATCATTATCACTATGACTACTACTACTACTACTACTACTACTACTACTACTACTACTACTGCTACTACTACTAGTACTCCTGCTACTACTACTACTACTGCTACTCCTGCTGCTACTACTACTACTACTACTGCTGCTGCTGCTGCTGCTGTGATGGATGGTTAAGCCAGTTGAGTACCAAGGTACTGAATGGTAGGATTGGTGAAGTATCAGAAAAAAATGCCTAGCAGTATTTGTTCCTGCTCTCTACATTCTGAGTTCAAATCCTATCAAAGTTCACTTTTCATTTCTCCCTTGTAGAGCCAATTATAAAAATGGGGGTTGATATAGTTAGTTGTCCATTCCCTTCCATTAAATTTCCAGTTGTGTATCTCTGTTAGAATTTACAGCTATAATAGCTGAAAACTGAAGCTCCTGGCTTTATAATGATATACATACATTAAGTATGTCATATAGATAAAGATTTTTCTCAAGAGCTGCTTTCTATTGCACAATTTGAATTTTATTCAGGCTATGTGTCATTACAGCAAACCATTGTATTCTTTATACTAGCTGACTCAATTTGGTTTTGAAAGTGATATGTGTTGGTGACATTGACAAGCCACAAAAACAGTGAAATGTGCATCTGTCATGCTTGCAGTCACTTCTATGATGATTTTGTTTCACCAAGCTCTGAAATATACTGTGTTTTTAATACAATACATTTATCTATAAAAGGATTTCACTATAGAGTTCTTTGTATTGCATAATTCAAATTTTATTCTGTTTATACAGCACCATTGCAAATCAGCATATTGTTCATATATTATCTCTATGTACTTCAGATTGGCCAATACAACCTCATTTTGGAAGTGATGAATATGTGACATTGGCAAGCTGCAAGAATGGTGAAATACATATCTGTCACACCTGCAATCACTTTTGAGGTGTTTTTGTTTTGCCTGGCTCTGAAGTATATTGTGTTTTTTAACACAATGTACTTATAAATGGATTTTTCCCCCCTTACAAAAAAATGCTGTTTCTGGTTTTTCAACAATACATATACATTAACTATGTCACATAGATAAAGATTATTATTGTGATTATTAGATTGCTAGTTATTAGAATTGACAAAGTACCAGACAAAATATCTTGTGGTATTGAGTTTTATTCCTTTCTGTTCTGAATTCAAATACTGCTGTAAACTTGTTTTATTTTCTTTTCCTTGTTCCAGATCAAAACAGTAAGTACAAGTTTGATGCAGGGGTCAATTTAATTGATCCCACTCTTCTGGTAGAGTTGTTAGCATGCTGGGCAAAATGCTTAGCAGCAATTCATCTGTCTTTATATCCTGAGTTCAAATTACATTGAAAGTGACTTTACGTTTCATCCTTTTGGGGTCAATGAAATAAGTACTAGCCAAGTACCGGGGTCAAGTTAATCGACTATCCCACTTACCCCAAATATCAGGATTTAGAACTATAATAGAATGACTTATTTGTAATACAATTACCAACACTCATGCAAAAATCACTATTGTCAATACTCCAACAACAACATCGGTTACTATAATCACCACTTACTACCCCAACCTCTACATCTGCCACCAGTACTACTATTGATACTACTACTGTGGCACAGTAATGATTTTGCCTGCTCCCCACCTTAATAATAATAATAATAATAATAATAATAATAATAATAATAATAATAATAATAATAATAGTAATAACAAGAGCACTCACAGAGTGCAAACCTCTGCCAAAGCAACACCAATGTCCTCTCAACAATTAGCCAGCGATTACTTTTAGAATGAGAATATCTGAAATAAACTCAACTGCTCTCATAAATGAGAATACTAAAAATGAACCCGACCGCTCTCAAAAATTATGTAAAAAAGCAGGAAAAGTAATCCAGAATCCTTGTCCAGTACCAGATCAATCCCAAAATCTAATCAGTTTGTGCCAGCCATGAGTCCAAACACCTCTGAAAGTTTCATCTGAATCCATCCAGTGGTTCTTGAGATATCTTCTCCATGGACAAACGAACAAACACAACTGAAAACAATACCTCTACTTTCTCTAAGGTGGAGGGGAGTAGTTGATTACATCAACCAGAGTGTTTTACTGGTACTTAATTTATCAACCCCGAACGGATGTAAAACAAAGTCGACCTTGGCTTTGCATTTCATCCTTTAATAATAATAATAATAATAATAATAATAATAATGATGATGATGATGATGATGATGATGATGATAATAATGATAATACTTTTGCTGCTTTTATCACCCCTACCATCTCCACCACCACCACTACTACTACTACTAATAATAATAATAATAATAATAATAATGATGATGATGATGATGATGATGATGATACCACTACTACTGCTGCTGCCGCCGCCACCACCTCTACCACCACCACCACCACTACCCCCATTACTACTCTTAATTAAGCATCATTGAATACTTTATTGAATTTGCTTATTTCTTAATTAATTTCATACCCTTGTCACCCCCACCCACCCAACTATTCCCAACTAACTATTTTATAATAGAGCCTGAGTGAAGGCTAATTATGAACTGTGTGAGTGTGGGTAAGGGTGTGCATGTGTGTGTGTGTGTGTGTGTGTGTGTGTGTGTGTGTGGTGTGAGTGCATGTGTGTGTGTGATACATTACAGGGAGCGTGGATAGCATGACAAACAAAAAAACTATTTAACTCCACTTCCAGCATGATGCATGCGGATATGTGAGTGGGTAGGATGGATAGAGGGGTGGGTAGGTAACAAGGATGATGACGGTGGTGGTGATGAGAATGATGATGATGATGGCAACAGTTGTGATGATATTGATGATGATGGTGAAAGCTGACGACGATGATGACGATGATGATGGTGGTGGTTGTGGTGGTGGTGGTGGTGGTGGTGGTGGTAGTGAGGATGAGGATAAGGCTGAGAATGATGATACTGATGATGATGGTGAGAGCTGACGATAATGATAATGATGATGATGATGATGATGATGATGATGATGATGATGATGATGATGATGATGATGATGATGAGAAGTAGAAAGAGAAGGAAGATTGGACAGATTGGACAGATTGGTGGGACAGTAAACAATCTATTCAGATGCCTTGTGGTATTTATTCTAGGTCTTTGCATTCTGAGTTCGAATCCCACTGAGGTCAGCTTTGCATTTTATTCTTTTTGAAGGTGATAAAGTAAATAGCCCAGGATGCTGGATTAGCAGAACTGTTAGAAGATCAAACAGCATGTATCTCTTTATAGAATATGTACATTCTGTGTGAGTTCTGAGTTCAAATTCTGCCCTTCACTGAAACGCAGTGACACTTCTGCTGAGGGTTACACTCAACAGGGAGCATCAGCAATTTGGAACACCAAAGGTAATATGGTTTCCTTTGTTCATTTGGAAGAACAATTGCTATTATTTGTATGTGTGGCTATCAAGATGTATATTTATAGGTGCAGGAGTGGCTGTGTGGTAAGAAGCTTGCTTACCAACCACATGGTTCCAGGTTCAGTCCCACTGTGTGGCACCTTAGGCAAGTGTCTTCTACTATAGCCTCGGGCCGACCAAAGCCTTGTGAGCGGATTTGGTAGACAGAAACTGAAAGAAGCCCATCGTATATATGTATATATATATATATATATATATACATATATATATATATATATA
>NC_068985.1:46069999-46071624 GCF_001194135.2 Octopus bimaculoides
AGAAATAGCAGCTAAAAATGCTGAAACTCCAATGTATGTGTGTCTATGCTTGTCCCCCCCCACCACCACCATCGCTTGACAACCGATGCTGGTGTGTTTGCGTCTCCTCCGTAACCTAGCGGTTCGGCAAAAGAGAGCGATAGAATAAGTACTAGGCTTACAAAGAATAAGTCCTGGGGTCAATTTGCTCGACTAAAGGCGGTGCTCCAACACGGCCACAGTCAAATGACTGAAACAAGTAAAAGAGTAAAAGAGTAAAGAGAGAGCATCTCTATCCAGGGTCAAGTCTCTATTGTTGGTGACTGTGGAGCCAAGGTAGATGAAGAAGCTAACAAATTCCATGACACTGGGGCCAATATGGAGAGGGGGAAAGTCCAGGCCATCTTCAGCATGCATCAGCCTCATCTTCGTCCAGCTCACCTGAAGGCTGAACTTCACCGATTCTTCTCTGTAAATGGTCAGTGCATCCAGAGCTGGTCAATTGAGTTGCTGAATAGGGTGGTATCATCTGCATATTCCAGGTCAGTAAGGTGGTAGTTCCCAAAGATAATGTCAGAGACTCACTCACAGAACTTGGTCATCAGATAATTGAGAAGCAGTTGAAAAGGTTGGAGTGACCATGCAGCCCTGTCTGACCCTGTTGTTGATGGGGAACCAGTCAGAGTCCTTCCCATTCACCTGCATGTAGCTCTCAGCACTGCTATAGTGCCATTGGAACAGTGATGATCTTCGGAGGTACACCTACAAGCTTACTCTTTTACTTGTTTCAGTCATTTGACTGCAGCCATGCTGGAGCACCGCCTTTATAGTCAAACAAATCGACCCCAGAGCTTATTCTTTGTAAGCCTAGTACTTATTCTATTGGTCTCTTTTGCCGAACCACTAAGTTACGGGGATGCAAACACACCAGCATCGGTTGTCAAGCAATGCCGGGGGGAACAAACAGACACACAAACATACACACACACACACACACACACACATATATATACATATTCGACAGGCTTCTTCCAGTTTCCATGGCTTCTTCCAGTGGTGGTGGTGGTTTTGGTGATGACAATGATGATTAGTTATATCATAGACTTATTTAACTGTTTTGCAAGAAAAACTTTGGAAACTTTTTTTTACAAGTGTGGCAAGTGCATAGAAATGGAAAATTTTATACCTTTTCTATTTAATTAATTTTATAATAACTTTCATCATAGGTTCAAGCACCCCCACTTAGCCATAGCTATATATGTCACTGAATGAGGAAAAATATGTTATAAACTTCAAAGTTAGTTGACAATTTTTGTAAATTCACAACAGATGTCTTCATAGGATATTTTCATTAGAATGTTTTTACAGATATTCTGGTGCAGCCTCCCAGAGGTTTTGTATAGAAACATTTTACAGGAGATATTCTGTAGGAATATCTATAATTATCAAACATTATGGTGCAGCCTCAGCTCTCAGTCAAACAATCCAACTCAGCATGGAAAGCGGATGTTAAATGATGATGATGATGATGATGATGATGATGATGATTGTGGTACAAGTGTATATATATATTGATCCTTTCTTTATGGCCAAGGTGTTTAAATCAAGACCTTTTTTTGTATATGTTTAAATGAGCTTTAAACATT
>NC_068985.1:46076282-46077351 GCF_001194135.2 Octopus bimaculoides
TATATATATATTGCTGGTGGCACATAAAAGTACCCACTACACCCTCGGAGTGGTTGGCATTAGGAAGGGCATCCAGCTGTAGAAACTCTGCCAAATCAGATTGCAGCCTGGTGTAGCCATCTGGTTCGCCAGTCCTTAGTCAAATCATCCAACCCATGCTAGCATGGAAGGCGGATGTTAAACGATGATGATGATGATGATGATGATGATGATGATGATATATATATATATATAAAAATATATATATACTTGTTTTTTATTTGTGGGCTAACAAAGATACCACTGGTTTCATACTGTCAATTCCCAACAATTATCAAGCCTGTCACATGAGATGATTATCAATATCCCATGTGGCAAGCTTGATAATTACTGAGAATTCTTGACATGAGACCAATTGTAGCTTTGTTAACACAGAAATAAAGAATATATTTACCCACTAATGTGATGTCGAGCACTCATTCTCCCTGTTCAACATTAGACTCTTGTTTTATTCTTTTACTTGTTTCAGTCATTTGATTGTTGCCATGCTGGAGCATCACCTTAAAGGCTTTTTAGTTGAAGAAATCGACCCCAGGACTTATTCCTTGTAAGCCTAGTATTTATTCTATTGGTCTTTTTGGCTGAACCACTAAGCTACAGGGACGTAAACAAACCAGCATCGGTTGTAAAGTAATGGTGGGGAGCACAAACACAGACACACACACACATAAACACAGTCACACACACACATACGATGGGCTTCGTTCAGTTTCTGTCTACCAAATCCACTCACAAGGCTTTGGTCGATCCAAGGCTATGGTAAAAGACACTTGCCCAAGGTGCCAACAGTGGGACTGAACCCAGAACCATGTGGTTGAGAAGCAAGCTTCTTACCATGCAGCCATGTCTGTATATATATATATATTTTAATCCTTATCATAGAACTGCATTTCTCCTGGCCCCTATAGTTCACCTGTTTGTTTTTTTCTTTTTTCTTTTCACCCATATTCCCACTTTCATACACCTTCTTTACTTTTCTTCTACATTTTTTTGTCTGATGAAAATCTACTGTCCGAAATATTAAGACTTT
>NC_068985.1:46078898-46081446 GCF_001194135.2 Octopus bimaculoides
AGAGAGAGAGAGAGAGAGAGAGAGAGAGAGAGAGACAGACAGACAGACAGACTAGAAAGACAGACTAGACAGACATACTGATGTACATATATATAATTTTTCTCACCTCTTTCCATTCAGACAGACAGACTCATAGATGAGTGTTTGTGTGTGTGTGGGGGGGGGTTATTTTGTTATGGGTTTTATATTTATAGTTTGTGTTTTGCAGTTGTGTGTAGCATACTGAAAAGAGAAAGAGAGAAAAGGAGTAAGAGTGCCCTTGTGTATGTTCGTTTGGGTTAGTTATATGGTGCTTGCTTATTGTAGTTTGTGTTGTGTTGTAAACTTTGTGAACACATATGTGTGTGTGTGTGTGTGTGATAGTATAGGATGATGTGGTATAGCATTACATAGAAAGCGTTTGAAAAAGAAAATTATAAAATCTAAAACAAAAAATTCAAGTGAAGGAAAGATAGATGAGGACTACTCCTGGAAACTCCACAAAACCACATACATCCTGACCACTGAAGCCTGTGCTATCTCTCCCACTTGCCCTCCAATCTACCGGTGCATGCCTATAGATTGGATCAGGTTCATTCACATGTACCATTCTCACCACTCTTCATCAAACTTTCAAGAAATTTGCTAGAAGGTAGCTCTTCTCTCTCAACCTTCATTTTCTTCTTTTCTCAAGAGAAAGTTAAAAAACACAAACAATTGGTCCAGATACTGCATGGCACTTCATTCCATGCTCTAACAATTCTGTGAATTTGCTGCCTGACATGGTACTCTAACATTGCCTCAAGTGCTCCTGGTTAGAACAAAGCAAAAGAATTAAAGAACATTTCAACCAGGAAGTGTTCCTTGTCAAAAACATATTCTTTTGTTCGTTTTTTTTTATTCTTTTATTCTTTTATTTGTTTCAATGATTTGACTGTGGCCATGCTGGAGCACCGCCTTTAGTTGGACAAATCGACCCCCGGTCTTATTCTTTGTAAGCCAAGTAGTTATTCTATCGGTCTCTTTTTCCGAAATGCTAAATTACAGGGATGTAAACACACCAACATCGGTGGTCAAGCGATAGAGTGGGGACAAACAGACACACTCACACACACACACACACATATACGATGGGCTTCTTTCAGTTTCCATCTACCAAATCCACTCACAAGGCTTTGGTTGGCCTAAAGCTGTAGTAGAAGATACTTACCCAAGGTGCCATGCAATGGGACTGAACCCAGAACCATATGATTGGTAAGCAAGCTACTTTATTTCATAAATATTTGCCATAAAGGCATTACAAAGAGGGGACGAACAAGGACAGACAAACATAAAAGGGGTGAAGTAGCTGTATCGATTAAATATTTACAATTTTAAATATGCAATAATAATTTGATTATATTTACAATGTTCGATTAAAGCATTGCTCATTACAGATGCAATTTGTAATGGTTTTCCTGAAGGATAGGCATCCGACCACCAGGATAGACCCCTTGCTTTTTCTTTCCCTTATTTTTTGGCTTCCACTTACCTGGTGCCAAACACTCCCAGCTTCCTCACCACAGACTTCCATCTTCTCATGAATCTGTCTGGTGACAGATACCTCTTCTCCAGCCTGATCTTACTACTGAGGTGGTAACAAAAACAGTTAACTAACCCCTGGCCACACACAGCCACTCCTGTGCATATAGTTTTTTTTTTTTTTTCTTTCCCATATTCATGAAACTGTCTTTGACACTTGACATTGAGTAATTATTTATTGTTGTGTAAAGATTAGAAACTCTCATGTTAGACCCTTCCATGTCTCTGCTATGTAATGATGATGAAGTTATCAGCATGAATGTGCTGTCCTTACCTGGTATGGTAGGAAGGAGCAATTGGAGGTGGGTTGTTTAATGAGATAATTTAATGGAGTGAAAAATAATTTCATCATTAAATCCAAATACGCACATACACACATGTACACACATGTACACACATACACACACATTTATACATGTGTACATACAAACATACTCTTTTACTCTTCTACTCTTTTACTCTTCTACTCTTTTACTTGCTTCAGTCATTTGACTGCGGCCATGCTGGAGCACCGCCTTCAGTCGAGCAAATCGACCCCTTGCCAAACCACTAAGTTACGGGGACGTAAACACACCAGCATCGGTTGTCAAGCAATGTTGGGGGGTGCAAACACAGACAAACAAACATACACACACACATATATATATATATACATGTATACAACGGGCTTCTATCAGTTTCCATCTACCAAATCCACTCACAAGACTTTGGTCGGCCCGAGGCTATAGCAGGAGACACTTGCCCAAGGTGCCACACAGTGGGACTGAACCCGGAACCATGTGGCTGGTAAGCAAGCTACTTACCGCACAGCCACTCCTGCACCTATATAACTTTTTGGGAAAGGCAAATCTCGAAGCAGATAAAGCTATAATGAATAATAGCATGTTAATATTGGGTTAAAATCACCTTTTTGATAGAATAAGTCTCAAAGGGGGACATCAACAACATATCTATCTATCTATCTATCTAGCTATCTATCTATCTATCT
>NC_068985.1:46081597-46082677 GCF_001194135.2 Octopus bimaculoides
TATATATATATATATATATATATATATGTATATATATTGGTGAATTTTTCATTTGTGTCAACCACAGCATATAATGGAAGAAAATAAAACTGAGACCGGATATTATAAATCTGTTAATTAGAGCAGAAAATATAAATTTGATAATTAGAGATGAGTTGGAGGAATAAATTGCCAAGATAGGATTGGCAGTGTAGTAGACAGTGTTTTGTAAATAGATAAAATTTTAGATTAAATGTCAGAAAAGGGAGTTAAGATTGATGAAGAGTGGAGGGGGAGGGGACTTACTATGCTGGCCCAGACAAGTAACAAATTTGAGGGCCAATGGTGGAATCAACTATGAGGAATCACTACACACACACACATTATATTATATATATTATATATATAATACATATATATGTGCAACATATGTACAATATATATATGATATTTAATACAATATGTATATAGACTATATATACATAACATATACAATATATAATATAATGTGTGTGTGTGTGTGTGTGTGTGTGTGTATGTGGAGTGATTCTTCATAGTTTATTTCACCAATATATGGCAGTTGCTCAGTGACTGAAACTAAAACATGAACACACACACATATACATATGTATTCATCCACACACACACATACACGTGCGCATGCATGATGTGTGTGTGTGTGTGTGTGTGTGTGTGTGCATGCATGTGTGTATGTGTTTTTGTGTGTGCTTTGTTATTGACCTAGCTCCGAAAACAGGGGAAACTGTCATATCCCCCCTATAAAACATACAATATAAACAAACAATGAGTATTGTTCGCTGTCACCTCAATAAGTACTTTCCACATGCACAATATTAATTCATTTATTGGATTTAATTTTATTTTATTAATTTTAACCCCCTCTCCCATAACCCTGACCTTAACCTTAACATAGGCTCTGAAAATTAATTTTTTTTAAATCCTTCAAATTATTATTTCTATTATTATTATTATTATTATTATTATTATTATTATTATTATATATGAATTCTGCTGAGGAACGTGAAACTCTGAGTAACAGTCTTTTGTTATATTTCTGCTGCTTTTAAATAAAGTATATAT
>NC_068985.1:46083759-46087025 GCF_001194135.2 Octopus bimaculoides
CAGTTGAAGAAAAGTAGATTTCTGTATTTTCATATCCCGGATATACAGACACATACTGATATATATATATATATATATATACAGGCACACTTTGAAGATATATACACACACATACACGTAGATATACATTCGTTCCTTTGCCTCGACCTTTTTACTAATTGAAAGAAAAAAAAACGAAAAAAGAACGAAGTGTATACCCTGGAGATAATGATAGAGAAAGAGAGAGGCGGTGTGAGAAGAAAAAAAAGGGTGAGACAAAATGTAAGAGAGAAAGTGTGTTATATGGAAAAGGTAAAAAGTGATAGAGAATAGAAGTTGGTTAGAGAGAGTGGAGTTGAAACACAGAGAAAGTGAAAGAAAGAGGGGAAGGAAGAGGAAATAATATGCACGCACACAGACGCATGCGTGCACAAACACACACATTCAAGCATCTCTTGCGTTACGGCTACTTCAAGTTTCATGACTTCGTACTTAAGAAAATTATGGAGTACGACAGTTAATTTCGAGATACAGTCTCTAATTTCGCTCTTAAGGAAACTCGGAGAGAGGTAAAATTTTAAGAATTTAAAGTTATACTCTCTTCTTAGCCATAAAGGCTGCTTCCCAGCGTTTTGACTAAGATAATGCAGCTAACAATTTGAAAAAACTATATTCATGTTACATAGATACATATATTTAATTCTTTATTGCCCACAAGGGGCTAAACAAGGACAAAGGGACTAAGTCGATTACATCGAACCCAGTGCGCAACTGGTACTTATTTAATCGACCCCGAAAGGATGAAAGGCAAAGTTAACCTCGGTGGAATTTGAAATAGATACATATATTTACACGTATATTAATGTCCTGGAATGGTAGAAAAAAACGGAGTATTTCCAGTGCAGGACTCAACCCGAGTTCGAAGTTATCTACACTCTTAAATTGGAGTCTCAAGAAAGATTGAATTTCTGCCGGTATAGAAAACCCAGATATCACATCCCTAAAACTAATTTGTGGGTTTAGCGAAGAGTAAAATTCAATCCAAAGAAGAAGACAAATAGTTTAGCACATCCTTAATGACCAGTTACAATTGTTTCTGCACCCACTCTGTTTTAACGTTATTGCACGCAAAAAGATTTGGCAAAAATGGGCCGATAGATTAAGTAGCAAGCTTAAAAATTGTACTGGGGACGATTTGTTCGACTAAACCCTTCAAGGTGGTGTTCCAGCATGGCCACAGTCCAATAACTGAAACAGATTTAAAAAAATAAAAGATAAAAGAATCACTGCCAAGTTTTTATTTTCTTTCACCAACACCAGATTAAATTTTACTTAATTAAGAGTTTTGGCGCACGCCACTCTCGAAGATACCCTCTTATTTCTCCAGACAGACGTGTAGGTTAATAAGAAGGGAGAGAGTCCTACCAAGGTGTGGGGGGAGGCAAATAGAGTGTAGGAAAGCTAGAATAGGGTTATAGTGGGAGTAAAGCTAATACAGACATAATAGTAGTAGGATAAGTGAAAGAGAAATAGGCATGTAAGCACTACAGGAGGGGGAGCTTGTAACAGGGAGAGAGACAGAAGTTATAGTTAGAGAGTGAAGCAGGGAATAAGAGTCAGTCATATAGAACGAATGAAGGTAGACAGAGGTGGAGGTGATGAAGGAAGAAGGCTGTGACAGATAGAGGGAGGGAAAGACAGAGAGAGAGAGAGATAGATAGAGAGAGAGAGAAATAGAGAGAGAGAGAGAGAGAGAGAGAGAGTATGTGTGTTTCAAAGAAAGTGTGAAGGATGGAATCATTGCGGTTTACGAGACACGCACGTGCGTGTCCTGTTGTGTTGGTGTATGTATTTATGTATTTATTTTAACTATTCATTTATTTATATATTTTATTTATTGTCGCCGGTTTCTTTAAACCCATCCTTCATCACCGAGGGCCGAGGGAAAATTACTCGAGGGAGCATATGGTAGGATCTCACATATGTAATACAGTGGGTCGAAAATGTTTCCACTGCTTTCATTTAAGCAATTGGTAGGCAAAACTTCCCTCAGAAGTCTTTTAAAATATTAAACCAATCAAGGGAGATAAATACAGTGAAATCAGTTGATGGAAATTTTAGGATAATATAGACCATGTAGATAATTATTTTAGAATAATATAGACCATATAGATTACGAAACAGCTGTCAATATATGGAATAAATAAGACGGCGAGTTGGCAGAATTGTTAGCATGCTGGGCAAAATGCTTAACGGCATTTCGTCCGGCTTTACATTCTGAGGTCAAATATCGCCGAGGTCGACTTTACGGTTCATCGTGTGTGTGTGTGTGTGTGTGTGTCCACTAAAATAATGTTAATTGCGAAGCGGTGGTGGAAAATGCAGACACAGACACATATTGCACACACATACATGCACATAGATATATACGCCGAGCTTCTTTCAGTTTCTGTTTACCAAGTTCACTCTCAAGGCTTTGGTCGGCCCGAGGCTGCGGTAGAAAACACCTGTCCAAAGTACCATGCAGTGGAACTGAACCCGGAACTATCTGGTTAGGAAGCAAGCTTCTCACCAGACAGCTGCATTCGTTCAATTTTTCATTTATTTTATTTATTTGTTGGTTTACTCTTTTACTCTTTTACTTGTTTCAGTCATTTGACTGTGGCCATGCTGGAGCACCGCCTTTAGTCGAGTAAATCGACCCCAGGACTTATTGTTTGGATGCCTAGTACTTATTCTATCGGTTCTTTTTGCCGAACCGCTAAGTTACAGGGACGTAAACACACCACCATCGGTTGTCAAGCGATGTTGGGGGGACCAAACACAGACACACATACACAGACATACATATATATATATATATACATATATATACGATAGGTTTCTTTCAGTTTCCGTCTACCAAATCCACTCACAAGGCTTTGGTCGGCCCGAGGCTATAGTAGAAGACACTTGCCCAAGGTGCCACGCAGTGAGAATGAACCCGGAACCATGTGGTTGGTAAGCAAGCTACTTACCACACAGCCACTCCTGCGCCTATATTTATTTTTATACATGGTTGTTCCTTACGACTATTGCACTTCTCGAAAGTCTCGGCCTTATATACTGTCTACAAAGAATCTCTTTGAAAGTCTGTACCTTTCACCTCACCTCTGTTCTCTTTAAACATAACCCTTTAGCCACATTGCCAAAGTTAGACAACATAGCAGTGTTCTATTGATAATGAAATAGGAAGAAAAAAGTGATACCACACACGTTACTTATCTTATATATATATATATATATAT
>NC_068985.1:46088156-46092697 GCF_001194135.2 Octopus bimaculoides
TTAAAGCCAGAAAAAATGCTGCGAGGCATTTTGTCCAGCGTGGTAACGATTCTGCCAGTGCACTGCCCATAAAGTAATAATAATAATAATAATAATAATAATAATAATAATAATGATAATGATGATGATGATGATGATGTTGATGATGATGATGATGATGATGATGATGATGATGGCGGCGGCGGCGGCGGCGGCGGCGGTGGCGACGACGACGACGACGACGACGACGATGATGATGATGATGATTGCCTTGATGCAGTACCAGGCACTGACTCTCATGGCTTCTGATCTTAATTGATTGGAAGTGTTATCATGTACAATATTTTGTCTTGGTATAAAAGGTCGGCTACAGCAAATATTCTGCTTAAAACCACAGATTGCTTGTTAATTGTTTGACCTTAACCAGTTGAGCACGTTCTTTGGTGGCTGACGATATATGCATCTCTGATCACGTGCAGAAGTAGTTAGAGAACATCATAGCCATATGTTGAGAGGAATTCTTTGAAGTTTGAATAATTTACCTCTGGAAACACGGGTGTTTCGTTCAGCTTCCTTAAACAAACCTTATTCAAGGACAATTTGTGCTGGATGGGCTACTCGACCTGAAGAAAATTCTAACTGGGCTCCCATGTGTAAGGTCATGGGCTGCTTATCTTGATATGAGATCACCATGTCGCGCACATATGGTTGTGATGCATGTGACTGGTGTACCCTTATCAGATGGGTAGTCATGGTGGGTATACTGGGCTTCGTATATTTTACTCCAGTGTCATTTTGATGGCATGCACTGCTCTCTCACTCAATAATGATAGTAGATAGTTGAAAAGAACAGATAGCATGGTACCGTAGGGTGAAAGTGGTAAGCCTGCTACGCATGCAAGACTCTAAGAGTTTCAGCAAAACCTGAGATAAAAAGAAAAAAACAGTCCTTTCTACTATAGGCACGAGGCCTGGAATTTGGCGGGAGGATAGTAGATTACATCGACCCCAGTGCTCAAATAGTACTTACTTCATCTATCCCGAAAGGATAAAAGGTAAAGTCGACCTTGGCGGAATATGAAGTCAGAACATTTAAACGGACGAAATGCCACTATGCATTTCGCTTGGCGTGCTAATTATCCTGCCAGCTCTCCTGAACATTGCAGTTCCTCCTTTGTCTTCGCCATAAACAAAAATGCAATTAAATAGAAGCTAGCATACTTGGTGTAAATAGCCTCTCCCTCCAAATGTTTAAAGAATTAAAATTACAGTCATAGTCAAGTGACAAAGTCATTAGTTTGTTAATTAAATCTGATCAAGAAAGCAGTATAAATTTAAAACAATTTAAATTAAAGAAAAAAAAATTAGGATCGCTCATTATTGTTGGCGTTGTGTCTTGCAATATAATTTGTCGTCCATGTTTTGTCATGTTTGAAAGATTGCGAGTTGATTGGGGCAGCTACACGATTGTTAAAAACCAAACGCAGCGAGTTGATCCAAGTCACGAGAAGATTATATGTATATTTAGATTATTATATACTTTAAAAGTTTCAGTGAATTCTTTGGATAAATCTTGTATTTTTTTATGGATGTAGTTAAAAGGTTGTGCAGATTTTTAAAAGTCACTCTCTTTAAATTTCTGTATGTGTGAATCCCCCGTTCCCAAGAAGCCGTTGTTCTAATAAAATACGTTCAGTCATCTGGTGAATTATCCGCCATATTACAGCATCAATAGCCTATTAAATATCAGATCGTTCAACTCAAAACTTTTCCTTGGCAGTCTTTGTTGATGTTGTTTGTCCATAGGTCACTTCTGTTGGAGCAGGCTTATGATCGTAGACATTCCAGTCGTTATGATCGTAGACATTCCACTGCAATCTTGCAGCGACTGATGCTAGATACTGAGAGCGGCAATTTTCAGTTTTAGTTGTTCATTTGTTTTATTGTCACAAATTTATTTATTTACAAGGAATACAACCGGTCCAGAAAAAAAAAATGTCACGTTGACGAGTACTGCTCGTAGCAGAAAAAGATGCCCGTTCTGGGAGAAGCTAGAAATACGTATGTGGAAGCAATGAAAGATTTAGTCTTAGTATTGGCATTTCTTTTTATAATCTAGGATTTTGACACTCGTAACTAGGGTTACTGCCAAAGCCGAGAATTTGCTGGCTATCATACTTTGCAGCTCATCTCGCCAAGTTCTCGACATACTGACTGCCAGTCAAAGTCCCTTTCCTCTATCATCAGATCCAGTCTCTTTTATTGAAACCCAGAATAAATTTAATTGGACAGATCTGTGATGACTTAATCACTCGAAATTATGGGATGTGTTTCTTATAACTTGCATGGTCAGATATGTTGCTGATTTGAAAAAAAACTCCTGTTTGTTGACATACATCTGTATAGAAAGAAAACTGTCGGATTTAAATTTGAGCCAAAGTCTTGTTAGAGTCCCATGTTTTTGTATATCATGACCCATTACACTACCTAATGCACTCTGTTTAAAATGGTAGGATGATTAGAAAGAGTTTGTCAGATATTTTCAGCAGGTCGAGCGTAGAGGTTCCCTCAATGGTTTTCAGACAAATAACCTCGTCAAACAACTTAGCGTTTCACCAGAGAGAAGCTCGTTCGTCTGATTTATTTCCCACGTAACGTCCGTCGCGTGTGTCACATGACAAACAAGTAAGAAAAATCTCGCCTGACATCAGATTTCTAATGTTTAACTGATGTAAAATAAAGAAAGAAAAAGAAAATACAAAACAAATACGTAATTCTGCGAGTCTGTCTTTCTTCACTTATATAAGATAACCGTGCATCCCACGCTCTACATCCCACCTCTCTCTCTCGTCTATGTCCGCAAGTGCTAGACTGTGCGGTAGCATGGTGGAAATCTCTGGAGGGAGCCGAGTTTTTGATAACTCCACAGGTTCGATTTCCGGTTAACTAATTTCCTTTTTCTTAGACTTCATACCTGCGATTTCCGGTCGTAGACAATGACCCGGAAAGGGATGGGCTCCTGCCAGCCTGACATTCTTTAGGTACTCCCTACATGGAGATGAGAACACGAAGCTTTAGATGGTGTTCCAACAATTCATGGAAGGTATGAAGACACTTTCATTTCACACATACACGTGATAACGTGTGAACAGTTATGTGATCTCATGATATGCTAGAAATAGCAGCCAAATTAATAAAAAAGGACGTATTGGATATACAAAGAGGAAATGGTCATAGTGAGTATCCGCTTGACATTATATAATAAAAGAAAAATACAATAATTAATTGAATTATTATTCAATAACTTCAACCTTATTCTTTTACAACGATGCCATTGACAGTGACTGCGAAATT
Organism: Octopus bimaculoides; assembly: GCF_001194135.2. Classification (NCBI taxonomy): domain Eukaryota; kingdom Metazoa; phylum Mollusca; class Cephalopoda; order Octopoda; family Octopodidae; genus Octopus; species Octopus bimaculoides. The sequence continues at coordinate 46,091,490 of NC_068985.1, forward strand.
TTGGTTTTGTTTAGTTCTGCTTTCTTTCGGTTCACGAAATCGCTTGGCCGAAATTTCGTCGGCGTTTCCCTTACAAATATCACACACACACGCACATACATATGTATGGCTGTGTGGTAAGAAGCTTGCTTCCCAACCACATAATTCCGGGCTCAGTCCCTTGCGTGGCGCCTTATGCAAGTATCTTCTACTACAGCTACGGCTGTCCAAAGCTGTGTGAGTGGATTCAGTTGGCGGAAACTGAAAGAAGCCCGTCGCGCGCGCGCGCGCGCGCGCGCGTGTGTGTGTGTGTGTGTGTGTGTGTGTGTGTGTGTGTGAGTGTATGAGTGTCTTTGTGTCTGTCCCACCATCATCGATGATAACCGGTGTTGGTGTGTTTTACGTCCCGGTAACTAGCGGTTCGGCAGAATCACCGATAGAATATATGGATTTTCCTGTCGTAAACGACAGATGACGGCTGTACCATTTCTTGCTGAACAACCTGCACAGACGATTTTTCTATAGTGATCAAAATGCTTGTATACAGTTACAGGGGTGTACCACACGTTAGATGTCGAAGTAATCGCAGAGCAGCATGAAGTGTTTTGCTCAAAGAACGCAACACACCTCTTAGTCCTGGAATCGAAACCACGACCTTGCGTGCAATACTCAAACCACTAGGTCTCGCACCTTCACTTTCATATGTATGTGTATATGTGTGTGTGTATGTATGTGTACATATGTATGTGTATATGTATGTTTATATGTGCTTATGCGTGTGTCTATATACATATATGCACACACGTTTTTGATGTTGAAGTTACCTGAAAGAAATAACAGTCGACTCCTCGCTATCTCCTGATATATTTATGTATTTTGGTAGCAATTTGTCTGTGATGCATGTAAAGAAGAAATTATAACCAAATGTCAACTTGTGTTGACTAGTTAAATATTGTCTATGTCCTCCACCACTACCTCCAACAGCTTCCGACCAAAATTTCTCCTATACATTTCTTTAGCCTTAAAGGTAGATGTAAAAAAATATAAAAAATATATAATAAATCCAATCTTTTTTTTTTTAACGTAGTGCTGCAATCTTTTTGAATACTTCTCGCAAATCATATTTTTCGTATCAACGTTGATATTTGAAGTGAAGTTCAAACGCGTTGATTTCACTACTCCTTTCGGCAAATTCTTCCTCCCTCCCTGTTTTTTTTTTTTTTTTTTTT
>NC_068985.1:46092901-46096290 GCF_001194135.2 Octopus bimaculoides
TGTATATGTATGTGTGTATATGTGTGTGTGTATATGTGTGTGTGTATATGTGTGTGTGTATGTGTATATGTGTGTGTGTGTGTGTGTGTGTGTCTGTTTGTGTGCCTGGGTTTGTCCCCCTAGCATTGCTTGACAACCGTGGTGCTCCAGCATGGCCGCAGTCAAATGACTGAAACAAGTAAAAGAATAAAAGGAAAATGGTTATACAGTCGACTAATAGGATCTGTGTTGTTTTAATATTAACCTATCAGACCCTTATTTAAATATTCAAATATCTCCAGTGATACATCTTTGAAATAATTTTTCTCATCAGAAGATTGGAAAAGGAGAAACTTGGAGTAACGATTTGTAGTTTCAGTTGTCAGTACGTACGTCCATGCATGCATGGTGATTGCTTCATCTTGACAGAGGTTTGCCGTCTCCTTGTGCTTCCTCGTTGTCAATACAATATCATTTCTGACTTTCCATCCACGACCTCTCACATGACTATTCAATCCCGTTGCAGATCTACATAATTTGAAGCGTAGGTGACAGACGAAAGTTGTAACTTATTGCAACGCTTCCAACAGGTTAGGTCTACACCTCGCCACTCTTCCATCGCCATAAGATTCTCAGTAGACGGAATGACATCTCTACGTCATTGGATTATAATGATAAATGCTTACACAAAACAAGTACAACTCTCCGAGTGACAGATCGAAACGAGATGACCAGTAATCACACACACACACACACACAAGCGATGATTTGATAAGCGGTGCTAAATTTTTCAATTCTGTAAATAATCCTTTCTGCTACAGGCACAAGGCTTGAAATTTTGGGGTACGGGACTAGTCGATTACATCGATCCCAGTACTTGACTGGTACTTATTTCATCTACCCGGAAAGGATAAAAGGCAAAGTCGACCTCGGGGGAATTTGAACTTAGAACGTAGCGGCAGATGAAATACTGCTAAGCATTTCGCCCAGCGTGCTAACGATTCTGCCAGCTCGCCGTCTCACAATTCTGTAAATAATATTTTTTTATAAACTTAAAGCTTACAAGCAATCACCGTGTATTGACTAAAGTAAGTAGTCTTATATTAGGGCATATATGACCTCGACGGAAAAAAAGTGGGTTTTCCGTACGCGTGCGACTCGAACCCACACCTCTATGTTTTCGCGACTAGTGGGCTACGGTTTACACCAACGTACCCGCCTAGTTACGTTAGTGTAAATGGTAGCACACTTGTGGGTACGTTGGTGTAAATGGTAGTACACTTATTGCGAAAACATAGTGGTGTGGGCTCGAGTCCCATGCATACGGAAAACCCACTTTTTATTTTATTTTTGTCGAGGTCATGTCCCAATATTAGACTATTTTCTTTAGTTCAATACATAGTGATCGCTTATAGGCTTTAAGCTTATAAAATATATAAACATGTTTCAGTGTGTGTGTGTATAAATGTGTTTACATATCCGTCAATTTTTGATGAATGAGAGAAAATGTACTCAATACCATAGGGTGTAGGCGTGCATTTTGGTTGATTTTGAGTTACATGGCTACTGGATCAGTCAAAATATACCTTCTCTCTTCTCTCTCCCACTCTGTCTTTCTCTGTCTCTCCTGGGCTTTACACATTTCATTATTAGTGTATATATAGCGAGTGAGCATTTCTATGTTTTCGCACGCAAAAACATAGAGGGAAAGAAAGAACAATATTCCAATGAAAAGTTGGGGGAAATTGTAGCAAAGTTATACAGAAATAGTCGGAAAGAAAAGAAGAGACAGTTTTCTAGACAAACCCATCCACCGACACACAGTAGAAAAACACGTTGAACACCTACACAAAAAAATAACGCACGTATTTGTGTGTGTGTGTATACGTACGTGTACGTGTGCTAGCCTGTACTATTTTTGTGTAAGTGTTTATCTGTACCTATACACGTGTGTGTATATATACACACCGATGGTATTTGAACTCTACAACAGATTTCAGTTAGATGATACAGCTGATAACGAACTACGTTCGCATGCTGTGGCTTTTTCTGTTTTCATAGCGTGTCCATACACACACACACACATTCTCTCTCTCTCTCCTTTTCTCTTTCTTTATTTAATCTTCCCTTTTTCTCTTTCTCATATATCCCTTCTCTTACTGTCTTACTCAACCTTTCTTCTCTCCTTCGCCTTTATCACCCCTCTCTATCTCCCCTATCGCTCACTCCACCCTCACCTTTCTTTGTGTCTCCTTTTTCTCTTCCATTTCCATCGTTTGCCTTTTATCCTACCTTTTCTAACTCCCTTCTCTTCGTACTCTATATTCTGCTCCGCCCCTTTCTCACTCTCTCTCTCGCTTTTTATCTTCCTCCCATTCTATCTCCTATATCATTCTATCTTTTCCTGATATTCCTTTCCACTTGGTCTCTCATACCATCTCCACCTTAACGACCGATAACGCTGGTGCTACTGAAAGTAGAGTATATCTCAGGGGACAAGGCAGGGTTTGGAATATATACTGCAGTCTTACATATAGGTAATGTAATTGAGTTGAAAAAACTTCGATCATACGAGATTATCCAAGCAATTAGTAGACAAAGACTCCCCCCAGTAGTGTTTCAAATCTAAAAATAAGGAGGCTAACAAAATGATTTGGATAATATGGACAATATAGACAATGTAAGCTGGAATCTGGTCTTCAGAGCCACCCGGAGAAAGCATTGGAGCATGTTTCGTTGTTATTAGAACTCTTCAGCAAAGCATATTCTACTCAGTCGAACAGTAATAGTAATAATACCCAATTTTACTGCTGTTTTAACGGTGTTACTGCTTTCGAAATGTCACTTGTTTTGTCTGTATCGTTCGGTACACATTTGACGCCCCTAAAAGAAAAATAATATAAATTTGTTTATATACACACGTAATTGTTACACATATATATATATATGTATATATATATATATGTGTAACAATTATATATATATATGCCGGAACTCAACAAACGCAGAAAGAAACGCCCCCCTCCACTTCTTCCTTAACACAACAACGCCCGTAGGTAGACTTTTCCTTAGATTAATAGACAAGCACTTCACTAGCTCCCATAGGCACGGGCCCATTTTCAACAGCTGTGCCCCCAATATTAACAGCATCCTAGTTAGCGCCCCTAGGCCACATGAAGAGGCAGGTTGTTCATGCAGATCTGCAACAATTTTCCCGGTAGGAGGCCGCTGCGAAACCCAAAGTGTCGTCTATCAAGCCGAAGTACGAGCGAACCCTGCTAATTCCACTGGCGGATACGGTGCCAGGGCCAACAACAGAGCCACCACCACCACCACCACCACCGCAGCAGACAGCTTTAGTGACGTCAACAACAGCAGCACCAACGACAACGCTGGCCACAACCTCGACG
>NC_068985.1:46096613-46097521 GCF_001194135.2 Octopus bimaculoides
GTCCATAGTAGCAGACCTGACAACGACCACATCGAAAGGCCTCGCAACCCTGATTCTAGCAGCAGTTACGGTGATAGCATTACCAATGCCACCACCACTCCATTTTGGCCAACACCAACAGCCCCCGCTCCAGCTACCGCAGCGTCGACGACAGCGGCAGCAGCAATAACGGCGAAAACAGCAACACCAGCGGCAGCAGCATTGATGTCAACATCAACAGAGGCGGTAACGTTAGCAACATGACCACCACCACCCCCAGCTTCAACAGCTCCGGCTCCAACATCATCTGCATCAACAACAGCACCGGCGACAGCAACGACATCAGCAGCCACAATTACAACAACAACAACGGTAGCAGTACCAACGGCAACAATAATAGACACAACACCAACATCGCATGTCCACGAAAATACATTGGTTGTACGGGAAATTCATTTAAGATACGTGTTTCCAACCACAGATCCTCCTTCCGGGAGAAGGAACGTAATATCGCTATCCAGCCACGTATGGCAACTAAAGGACGACGGAATTCTACACTCGATCTCATGAAAAATCCTCGAAAGACCAGGTTCCTGCATAAACGGGACGAAACACTGTAAGCTAGGCATAGCCGAACGCACGAGGATCCTAAAAGACTTGCTAGAACCAGGAGACATACTTAATTCCAGAAAGGAGATTTTCGAGCCATGCTTGCATTTTAGGAAATTTTTGCTGGCTTTTGGGAACCGGAAGTTGAGAGCTAGAGGGAAAGGGAGATAATCCGCTATTGTTTACCCTCATAGCCGATTGATGGCGGCACGGCCGGAAGTCGATAGCCACTAGCAAAGGGAGATAATCCCCTAGTTTACTTTTGCGTTTTGTATCGAGATTCTTTCCCTTCAATATTTTAAAGAGGTCTTAGGCCATCA
>NC_068985.1:46097819-46099242 GCF_001194135.2 Octopus bimaculoides
ATATATATATATATATATATATATATATATAAGGTCCAAGCGTGGCTGTTTGGTAAGACATTTGCTTCCCAAGTACATAGTTGTTAGTTCAGTCCAACTGCTTGGCATCTTGAGCAAGTATCTTCTACTATAACCTCCGGCTGACAAAAGTCTTCTGAATGGATTTGGTAGACGGATACTAAAAGAAGCCTGTAGTGTGTGTGTGTGTGTGTGCGCGCGCACACACACACACACACATCTAGATATATGTATGCATGCGTGTATATACCACTTATATTTCTATCTTTTCAGCCTCTGATTGTATTCAGTTGTTCTTGTCTACACATTTTATTAACGGCCATCATCTTTTCTAAAATATCCATGCAAGCTTACTCTTAAATTTACCTTCAGTTTTATTGATTGGAGGAGTAGTTTCAATTACTCGGAGCTTTTCAACTCAATTTGTGACATGTATGACGTTTTACTGTGCCTGTATTTCATGTTGAGAGCACTCGTCTGAAGTTCTTTACCTCAGCTCAATTATTGATGTTTATAACTAGCATTATTACTACATTGTCTTTATACACATACATAATACATGTGCGCGTGTGCACATTATTTGCATTAAACTCCGAAATGAGTTGGGGAGATAATCTCAAGTATCAAGAATTCTCCGACACTCAACAAACAGCATACACACAGGGATCGCGCGCACACACGTACACACACTGACTCTCTCTCTCTCTCTCAAACACACACACACACACACACTCTCACTCACTCTCTCTCACACATGCACAGTCATGTCAAATAGCTGGGTCTGACGACTGTTAAATGACTCCTTCACTCTTGGAAGTTTCTTTAACACGAAACCGTTCGGTAATATCAACTGGCTGTTACCAGACTTTACAATGCTGCAAAATACCCTATATGAGTTTGGATATTGTATCTAAAGACGAAGATTCATTTGTTTGCCTCTGTTGCTCTCTTCTCGAAGAACATGGAAATTTCCTTTCCTCAAAGACATACGAAATTAAGAAACGTTAAACTTTATCGATAAATACAATTTTTGATATGACGGAGACCATCAGTAGTGTACAAAAGAATAGTATAAATATTTGTGGTAGCGCCGAGATAACTCTCGTCTTCCTAGATCCTGTTTCTAAACACACGCTCACACATACACACATACGCTCGCACGCGCGCACACACACACACACACACACAAATCCACGTGTATACGCACGGATACCCATTAATCTATATGGGTTTGCAGACGTGTGGCTGTATGCATAAATGTGTTTATGTAATACATCTATGCACACATACACTTATATATCTCTCTATGTATATGTCTATATATACATATATATGTATGTCTGTCTGTCTGTCTCTCTCTCTCACTATATATATATATATATATATATATATATATATATATATA
>NC_068985.1:46100972-46106856 GCF_001194135.2 Octopus bimaculoides
TTTCGATTCCCAGACCGGGCGTTGTGAGTGTTTATTGAGCGAAAACACCTAAAGCTCCACGAGGCTCCGGCAGGGGATGGTGGTGAACCCTGCTGTACTCTTCCACCACAACTTTCTCTCACTCTTACTTCCTGTTTCTGTTGCGCCTGTAATTCAAAGGGTCAGCCTTGTCACACTGTGTCACGCTGAATATCCCCGAGAACTACGTTAAGGGTACACGTGCCTGTGGAGTGCTCATCCACCTGCACGTTAATTTCACGAGCAGGTTGTTCCGTTGATCGGATCAACTGGAACCCTCGACGTCGTAAGCGACGGAGTGCCAACTAGACTCTAAAGACATGCTACATCGTGCCAATGCGAAGCTATTAATGATTTCTTGCTTTTAAAAATTATTCCAGTATCCTTGTTATTCTATCATGTCAAGTGAGCGTAGAACGGTATCATTAGATACTAAAGGAAAAATTATTTGCATTTTGAGGAATAGTTTTAACTTTCTGACAACTGTATAAACCGGAATCGGAAAAGATGCCCCAAGGACATAACCCACCTCTAGACTATGTGAATGAGGGGAAAAACTATGGAGGAATTTCTGAATTGCGTAGGGCACAGCAACAGATTGTAAAATGAACTTTAAATGAACCTCAATACTTAATGAACTTTTCAATATTGTATTCGTTTTAAGGTGGCGAGCTGGTAGAAATGTTAGCAGGCCGGGCGAAATTTCGTCTGCCACTACGTTCTGAGTTCAAATTCCGCCGAGGTCGACTTTGCCTTTCATCCTTTCGGAGTCGATAAATTAAGTACCAGTTACGCACTGGGTCGATGTAATCGACTTAATCCCTTTGTCTGTCCCTGTTTGTCCCCTCTATGTTTAGCCCGGGCGAAATGCTTAGCTGTATTTCATCTGTCTTTACGTTCTGAGTTCAAATTCCGCCAAGATCGACTTTGTCTTTCAACCTTTCGGGATCGATAAATTAAGTACCAGTTGTGTACTGGGGTCGATCTAATCGACTGGCCCCCTCCCCAAAACTTTCGGGCCTTGTGCCTAGAGTAGAAAAGAATATTGTGTTTGTTTTAATTTCTCAAAGATATGGTATGATATTCTTTTTATTATGCTCATTTTTGTGACTAGGGTTATTGTATAATTGATGTAATATTTTACACTTCAGAGAAGTGTTTATAAACTACAAATAGCCCTATCTACTATAGGAAATTTTGTGGTGAGCAGCTAGTCGATTTCATCGACCCCAGTACTTGACTGGTGCTTAATTTATCGACCCCGAAAGACAAGTCGGTCTGGAGAGAATCTGAGCTCAGAACGTAAAGACGGACGAAATACCGCTAAGCCTTTTGTCCGGCATGCTAACGATTCTGCTTGCTCACCGTCTTTATGTTGTTGTAGTTGTTGGCACTCCGTCGCTTACGACGTCGAGGGTTCCAGTTGATCCGAACAGCCTGCTCGTGAAATTAACGTGCAAGTGGCTGAGCACTCCACAGACACGTGTACCCATAACGTAGTTCTCGGGGAGATTCAGCGTGACACAGTGTGACAAGGCTGGCTCTTTGAATTACAGGCACAACAGAAACAGGAAGAAAGAGTGAGAGAAAGTTGTGGTGAAAGAGTACAGTAGGGTTCGCCACCATCTCCTGCCGGAGCCTCATGGAACTTTAGGTATTGTCGCTCAATAAACACTCACAACGCCCAGTCTTGGAATCGAAACCGCGATCCTACGACCGCGAGTCCGCTGCCCTAACCACTGGGCCATTGTGCCTCCACACCGTCTTTATAAACTACAAATAATAAAAATAAAAATTATGATTTTAAAATTGCTTGTTTTGTTTTCGCTTTCTTTTTTGTCCTAGTTGGGGTTTCGTCCCCAAGGGGTTTTTTCCCTAGACTTTTTTTTCTAGAGGGTTTTGTCCTACACTCTTACAAACCATAATGAATCAATCTGATGAAATAAAAGTTGTACAAAATTCAACTAACACATACTCGCCGTAAAATAGTGGAAAATAACAGAACAAATGTAAAGTGTTCAGGTGGATGATATGTCAAAATCATTCGCCACTTCCCTAAGCCATTATCCAAGAAGAAACTGAGAGTCACTCGAAAGTCTATGACTTTTGTGGAAGCTTTAGAAACTCAGAATCAGCAAGTGCTGAGAGCTAGGTCGCACCGGAATGTCCAACACAAATGAAAGATATTAATATTATAGAAAGAAGCAAGTATCCATCCAATTTAGTTTTTAATCTGGACAGATGTCGGCTGTTTTGGAAATGTTTATTTTTTATCTTTTACCTGTTTTAGTCATTAGACTGCGGCTATAATGGGGCACTGCCTTGAAGGGTTTGGTCGAACAGATAGACCCCCAATGTTTTTTAATGTCTGATACTTATTCTATTGATCTTTTTGCCGAATAGCTAAGTTGCGGGGACGTAAACAAAGATATAATATACAGTGTATATCTATCTATCTATCTATCTATCTATCTATCTATCTATCTATCTATCTATCTATCTATAGACCCCGGGCTATACTAGAAGACACTTGCCCAAAATCTCATGCATTGGGACTGAACCCAGATCCATGTGGTTGAGAATCAAACTTCTTACCATACAGTCAAGGAGTGGGTGAAAATACCAGCCTGTAAGGCAGCCAAAGATCGTCATAGAATTGTTAGGAGTTGATATCATTGAACATTTGAAACCTAAGCTATTGTTTATTTATTCCGATGACCCCCAGATCAATGATAGACATCTTAAAATTTAGTCTACCTGTTTTACGGAAATCGTACAGAAAATGTTTGGATACACAAGATATGTTTACTAAATGGTTCAACGAACCTTTGTGCTCTGATGAATAGAATATTCAGATGTTTCTTCATTTTTCAAATATGTGTACCTCCTGAAATCCTTTTTTATTTCACCGAACACAGTTTTATGGATCAGAGAGTTATATCCGTTTTCAAGTCATTTTTATTATCTTAGAACTTAAGGCCAATTGATAACAGCGACTTAAGATAAACATCAATCTATCAAAACGTTGTGGAAAAAGTACTTTGTGTTATCAATAATAAAAATATTAATTATGCATATAAAGAGGTTAAATAGACATTCCTCATTGGTGTTTGTAAAAAAATACTGTGTTCAAATGTGGTTGTGAAAGACTATATGATAAATCCAAGTGCAATTGGCAAAAACAGTGGGATATGAAGAAATACGAAGACCTTAAGAAGATAACAGATCCATAAGAATCTAGTTGAGATGTATTGGGAAGACAAAATTCCTCCTCAACCGGTTTAACAACAGCAATCTTATCTAAAAGCTGAAGCAAAATAACTCGTGCTTTAGAGCTTATAAAAAAAAAAAACGGTCCAAATTTTCAACGAAGTATTACCGTTAAAAAATATCTGTAATGTTAACATTAAATTAAAAAGAAAGAATTAGAGGTTCGTAAGAAGGCAAAGCAGTCTGTCCTTGATACCTTTTTTAATAATTAAAAACTTACCTACAAAAAAAAAAAAGCAAAATAAAAACAAATCTATCTTTTCTTGTTTTAGTCATTGGACTGCGGCCATGCTAGGGCTTATATTTAAGTTGGGTACCTCCCACGAGGATGTAAACAAATCAACACCGATTGTCAAGCGGTGATAGGGACAAGCACACACAAAGACTGACAAACAGACAGACTTAATCGAAGTATTGGTGTGTTATATCTTTTGGGGTTCCGTAACGTTCCGGCCTCGACACTTGTCGGTTCCTCGGTTACTATAGACTTGAGCTGACCTATATACCCCGACAGAATTGGCAAAATCGTTAGAGTGTCGGAGAAATTCCTTTGCAGCATTTGGTCTGCTTCTTTTATGTCATGAGTTCAAATCACGCCGGGGTCAGCCTTGCCTTTCATAATTCCTTGCTCAATAAAATAAAGTACTAATCCAGTGTGTTTGACGAAATACTTTAGACTATTTGTTCCGGCTTTTTTAACGCTCAGAATGCCGAGACAGGTGTGGTGAACTTGTCTTCTCTATCTAACTGACAAGATGGTATCGTGTAAAAAAAAAAGAAAAAATATATAAAAAGAAACAAACAACCAACCACACGTGTATTCTCCCACGAAAATTATATGACAAGGCATGGTGTGCTTGTCAAGGAAATCACCAGGAGTCGTTCGTCGACTTGATTGCGGAAGAAAGGCGGTTGTATAGACATACATTATACACATGTATACACACATTCACACTTATACACAGATGCATCCATTGAAACTACACACCCATACATAAAACTATATAATATATATGAAGGCGCATGGCTCTGTGGTTAGAGTGTCGGGCTCACAATCATGAGGTAGTGAGTTCGATTCTCGGACCTGGCTGTGTGTTGTGCTCGTCATGAGCAAGTCACTTTATTCCACATCGCTCCAGTTCACTCAGTTGTAGAGTTGCGACGTCACTGGTGCCAAGCTGTACCTGCCTTTCCCTTGGATGACATTGGTGGGTGGGAGAGGAGGCGGGTATGCATGGGTAACTGCTGGTCTTCCATAAACAACCTGGCTTGGTCGCGAAATTTTTTCTCCACGAGCGTTCCTGACCCCTTTAATGAACTCATTTGCATACAGCCAATCAGAGCTCACCTTGAAAATTCACATACTGTGTACTACTACAGTATAGCCAATCAAGCATAGAATGGTGTATGCCACTCTGTGAGTATAGCATAGAAGGTCTCGCATAAGCACCACATCCCCCCCCCACTCCACCATCCTCATAAATCAATTGAGCACCATCTCTAAATTACGCAAATTAGCAACACTTATGGCATCATCGGTGAACGGTTCTCCATTCAGTTTATACACTAAATTTCACAATTGTCACCCCTATTAACCCGTTTACAACAGTTACATTTTGCTATAACGCACATTTTCCACTGAACTCAACCAGAGTATTTTCGTGACTATGTGGACACCAGTTTGATAGTTGAGCTCTGATTGGCTGTATGCAAATGAGTTCATAACTGGGTTCGGAACTCTCGTGGGGAAAACAAATTTCGCTGCCCGGACTTCCCCCTAGAGGGAAACTTTCTGGGTGCAATCCCTTAGTTATTCATGACTGAAGGAGTTTTTTACCCTTTGCCTATAAAAGAAATATGATAAAATATATACAGTAGTATATAATATATATACACACAGAAAATGCACGTATATCAAATAGCCTAAAACATAAATTCATTATTATCATTGTCTACACTTTTTAGAGGATTTGCTACAATTATCAAATGGCAATTAAGGCCACCCCCACTTGAGAAACGGAATTAATCTCAAGATTCAAGAATTCTCCGAAGTTGACATGCCGTTAAGAAAACAGTTTATTTTTTGATGAAGAAAACGGTCTCATCGTGGATAGATGTTTCTGCCCCATTGTGCGTCATTAGCACGTCAGTTGTTCTATCTTAATCCACCTGAGTGGACTGTACTGGAGCAACGTAAAATGAAGTGTTTTGCTCAAAAACACCATGCGCAGCGGGACTGAGAATCGAAACCAAGATCTGACGATCGTAAGAGGAACCGCTAGGCCACGTGCCCTCACACACACACACACACACACACACACACACACACACATAAATACACACATTTAAACACAGTGGAAAAGAATCAGAGGACGACAGGGAACGTGTATGTGTAGAAGAGAGAGAGAGAGAGAGAGAGAGAGACAGACAGACAGATAGACAGAGAGAAAGTGGGTGCGTCGTATAAATGTGTGTGTATGAACTTCCATAAAAAATAAAACGAACACGGAGAGTAATTGTGAATGCAGTTTTAAATTTCACTTTTTGAATATTGTTTGATCTAATTTTGATTTCAGGTAATATATATCTATATCTA
>NC_068985.1:46108072-46108833 GCF_001194135.2 Octopus bimaculoides
TATATATATATATATATATATATATATATATATATATATATTTGAGCGAGGTATTAACAGTAGCTGCACGACACCGTGAAGTATACATACATGCATACATACATCAGACAGACAGACAGACAGATAGATAGATAGATTTCTTCGGAAAATTAATATTCAGTTCATCATTTTATATAAACACCAAGAAATTTGATAAAAAGTTAAAATATAATTATTGTATACGTGTCATCATATTTCCTGGTATTACCCATGGTGGCAAAGTATAACTTCCAAAGCGTCACGGGTACCACTCTAACATATATGTGTGTGTGTGTGTGTGTGTGTGTGTTTTAACTCCTTCCTCCTTTTATCATTACCATCACAATTTATCATCATCATCATCATCGTTATCTTGCGACCCTCCATTTTGACTTCTCTGCTGCTATTTTCTTTTCATATATAAACTTAGGTTTCCGTGTTTTGTTATTTCGTTTTTTTTTTTGTGGTGGGTACGTTTTTAAGTTATTTTTTCTCAAACTGTTACTTATCATTGCACTAACACTCCTTGTGCCTTCATCACTGATTCCCCACCCCTATCTTATTCTTCACCCCCACCACCACCATTCTATATATTTCCTACTCTTTTCATATACGCTTTTCACCTATTTATCTATCATTTTATCTGTCAGCTTCCTTGTGTAACTTTTACAAACACAAACACACACACACACACACGCAAATCAGTCACACACACACATCTCTTCCATTTTTTAGACACACAC
>NC_068985.1:46108876-46109371 GCF_001194135.2 Octopus bimaculoides
ATCTATACCCTTTCTATCGTGACACTCTGTATTTTCTTCTCCTCTACTCGTTTACTCTTTTACTTGTTTCAGTCATTTGACTGCGGCCATGCTGGAGCACCGCCTTTAGTCGAGATAATCGCCCCCAGGACTTATTCTTTGTAAGCCTAGTACTTATCCTATCGTTCTCTTTTTGCCGAACCGCTAAGTTACGGGACGTAAACACACTAGCATCGGTTGTCAAGCGATGGTGGAGGAACAAACACAGACACACAAACACACATACATACATATATTCTTCGAAACGCCGGTGTTTTAATGGTGGCAGCTGATGAAGGAGATATTTCTATGTGGCTTGCTTGTTTGTTGTACCTTGTTTATCATTTTGTCCATGTTCTTTTGCCACGTCATGTACCCAGTTATGTATCTATGTGTACATGTAGATGAAGGTATGTACATACATGTACATATATATGCATATACTCATATATTGTTTATATATATATATATATATAT
>NC_068985.1:46110226-46111578 GCF_001194135.2 Octopus bimaculoides
AAGAGTAAAAGATGTTTTATATGACAAATTCTACCAGTGTCCCAAGTTTCAAAGTGTTTCGTTAGTGTTTCGTTAAGAAAATACTGGTTCCCCCGTTTTGAAATAGATCCCTGAACCCAGAACCATGTGGTTGGTAAGCAAGCTACTTACCACACAGCCACTCCTGCGCCTCTCAATACTTTTTTTACTTATTTTCTTACATTTCACTTTTTCTCTCCATCTCTCCAAAACCCCTTCTCTCCTCATTTCTTTTAAATTTTACTTTCTATCACTATTTTCATCTCATCTCATTTCTTAATTTACTCACTATCTCTCCCTCCCTTAGTCATATATACTCTCTTTCTCACTCACTCACTCAGTGTTTCACTCACTCAGTGTTGCACTCACTCATACACTCACTCACCCTATCACTCATTCTATTCTTCGTCACTATAGTTTATAACCGTATCTCTTATTTAGTTTCTACTTTTAGCCTCATCTCTCCCTCCTTCTTTCTCTCTCTCTCACTCCCTTTCTCCTTCTCTCTCTCTCCCTCTCTCCCTCCCCTCCTCCCTCTCTGTTTCCTTTCTTTCACCCAACTTTTTACATCCATTTATTTTTCTTTCCAACTTGGTCGTCTGTTTTAATTAACTTTGTGGCTGACAGGAAGCGTGGTGGGTGACAGAAACGGTGGCATGAGGGATTAAATGCCTTGTGGTATTTATTTAAATCACCACTCCTTACATTCTGAGTTCAAATTCCCCCAAATCAATTTTGCTTTCCATCCTTCCGGGATCGATATATTCAAGTAGTAGTGGCACTAAGATCAATATAATGGGACTGGTATCTCACCATCTAAACCAGTCATGAGCAACATACGACCTGTCGGACTCTCTGAGTGACATGCCTAACGAAATATAACCTTGAATGTTCTTTAGTACTGCTTGATGATGAACCATAGCTCATGTGACCTGCATTTTGAAAAAGATTGGGCGATCTTTCGGTACGAGTTCCTAATTATCGGCCTTTTCCGTAAAAAGTGTCTTCGGCAATCTTTACCAAAGATCGGCCTTTTCCGTAAAAAGTGTTGGAGAGAAACAGGGAAACGACGTCATAACAGCGAAAGACATACAGAGAGCGCGATTTATTTTGAAGGGTTTAGAGTTAGGGTTAGGGTGAGGTTTACGGTTAAGGTTTGGGTTTTAGGGTTTGCGTTAGGGAATTCCGTCCCTAACCGTAACCGTAACCCTAAACACTAACCCTAACCCTAAAACCCTAACCCTGACACTAAAACCCTAACCCTAGCACCGTAGTGAAGATCGCGCGGGTGTTACGGAAAAGGCCGATCTTTGGTAAAGATCGCCGAAGACACT
>NC_068985.1:46112157-46114930 GCF_001194135.2 Octopus bimaculoides
GAAATCTCGAAGCTGCATGATAATGCTTGATTAATTTAAATCTATGTGAATGCTAAAAGGTTAAACACCACAAGTTAAGATCCGTGCTTGGTGGTTTGCCCCGCTTTTCCGTAATTTTCCCAGTTTTGACTTCCATTTGAAATTTTTTCAGGTCTATATTTTAAACATCTGGGTTTACGATTACGCAAAAATAAGCGTTTCAA
Source organism: Octopus bimaculoides (assembly GCF_001194135.2). NCBI lineage: Eukaryota > Metazoa > Mollusca > Cephalopoda > Octopoda > Octopodidae > Octopus > Octopus bimaculoides. The sequence goes on from NC_068985.1 coordinate 46,112,361, forward strand.
AAAGTCTCAAAAAGGAAAAAACTCGAAGGAGAAAAGAAAAAAAAAAAGAAAAAACGAATGAAAATGTTGGGCGCCTCCCAATTTTGTTTTTGCTTGGAGATTCACAATTTATGGTACTTAAAATTTATGATGCTTAAAACACAAATTCGTAGAAAATTCGTTTTTTTGGTGCGCTAGATAATGCTGCGACTTTATTAAGCAACGTAATTTATTTTTGTGAATTCGTTTTAATCTGGAAGAAGGGTTGATGCCCTTCACTTTCAGAGGCCTTCCGAGACAAGTAATGTCGATAGTATACTATAAGCGAATCGAAAGCTTAATTGATTGGGTCTTAGCTTTCCGTTACACCCTTCAAGTTCTGCTTGATCTGTTACAAGTGGAATAACATTGTGTGAAGAAAGGTATGGTTGAAGAAGTTACTTCAGGACTTGGGGTAGGAGTTTGAAACAGCATGGCTAAGGGGAGGAAGAGATACATATAAGTCGTGAGTTTCAGAGTAGAGATGGGATCTTTCTGATTTGGCGGACACCATTTTTATTTAGTTTTTATTTAGTGCGTTGACAAACCACAGCAGTAATTGTTTTCAGCTCAATAGACGTCAGTGATTGGTTGAAATTACCGAGATACGACAACTTTAACACGAAATAACTTTAAATATATAAACTTTTCTCAACAACACTAAGAGTAAAATATGTTTTATATGACACATTCTACCAGTGTCCCAAGTTTGAAAGTGTTTCGTTAGAAACCCAAATGGTGTCCGCCAAATCAGAAAGATCCAGAGATGGCAGGAAACCAGCTCGCTTTACGATCTGGAGGCAAGTGTCGTAGCAATAGAAAAGGTAGAGAGAGGAGAAAACACGTCCGTGTGCTAGAGTATAGAATGTAATAGGGAGCGATCTCAAACCAATAAGATGAATGTCCTCTCTATGAGTCTCTTTATATCTATTTCAAAAATACTTATTAAAGATGGCTTAGCCGAGTCGATGAAGCAGCCTCTACATGATTGCTTTCTTTTGTGAATAGCAGTGAAATATCCCTCAAATCACACCTTGCAATCGATTCTAAATTTTCTTGTGATTGATTGATCTATTCTGTTCTGTATTTACTTGGAGTTTCCTGGTTTAGTGCTATAGTGAAATCTGTATTGACCATTCAGTGAAGGCGCAATGGCCCAGTGGTTAGGGCAGCGGACTCGCGGTTTCGATTCCCAGATCGGGCGTTGTGAGTGTTTATTGAGCGAAAACACCTAAAGTTCCACGAGGCTCCAGCAGAGGATGGTGGCGAACCCTGCTGTACTCTTTCACTTTCTGTCACTCTTTCTTCCTGTTTCTGTTGTACCTGTATTTTAAAGGGCCAGCCTTGTCACACTGTGTCACGCTGAATATCCCCGAGAACTATGTTAAGGGTACACGTGTCTGTGGAGTGCTCAGCCACTTGCACGTTAATTTCACGAGCAGGCTGTTCCGTTGATCGGATCAACTGGAACCCTCGTCGTCGTAACCGACGGAGTGCCAACAACAACATTGACCATTCAGAAGAGTGCGCCCTGTTTGTTTGGCCATCTTGTTATATGTTCTTTCTTTGTTGTATGTTCTCATCAACCAAATTGGCCGACAAACGAAACAGGTTCCTTATAAGTGCAGAAACATCTAGCTGATCGGACTGTGTGCGTGCGTGCGTGCATGTATGTATTTTTTAAGGAATGTATGTACGTATCTATGTATGTCCTCTCTTCCTCTTTTAGAGTAAATTTTGACCGGCCACCGGTCAAAAGGTTGTGAAGGGAAGTATGTTGATTTAACCGCCATCCTTTAAATTTTAAGGTCTTACAGTTTTCTATAGTCCCAGATATCGTGATCATTTGTATGTATGTATGTATGTATGTATGTATGTGTGGCCTTCTCCTAGAAGGATGTTGTGACTATAGCTGGGGATCCCTCACTCCTAGTGGTCATCTCGCTTCGGCCTGTCACTAGGCATTAATCACGGAGGCTCAGAGAGTGGTGGTACTCGTGTTGTGCAAGCGTTTATCACTATAATCCTATAGTGTACAGACGTCTCTTTACGGTGAATGCATTTTTCATTCCATCTCTCGAAAGTACTATGGCGACGGAAGGGTGACAATGTGCGCAAACCTAGCCGGTTGGCAGGTTAACAAAATTTCGTCTGTTGCATTCGCTTAGAAACTATGCAGCGTGACTGAGTTGTCATCTGAGAGGTCGTAGACGGAAAGTAAGAAATGCTATTGACAACGAGGAAGCACAAGGAGACGGTAATCATCTGTGAATATGGAGCAATCATGATGTGTGTATGTATGCATACATGCATGCATGCATATATGCGTACACATTCATACACGCAAACACACACACACGCACGCACGCAAGCACACACACACACACACACACACACACACTCAAACACACACACAAACAAAAAGTTGTAAAGGTGCCGAAATCGTTGTGATCTCTGCTCGACAGCTGATGAAGAGAATATCCCGCAGTGCCTGTCGTACGTAACACATACATACATATATATATATATATATATATATATATATATATATA
>NC_068985.1:46114940-46116075 GCF_001194135.2 Octopus bimaculoides
TGTATGTATGTATGTATGCATGTATGTATGTATGCGTGTATATATATATATATATGTGTGTGTGTGTGTGTGTGTGTGTATATACACACACACACGGTATTTGTCGTTGCGATACGATATATGTTGGTTTTGTCCTAATTCTGCTTTATGTCACTCACTAGTTCACTCACCCTTACTAAGCCCCACCTACAAACTCTATACCGCCTGCTAAGTCGTGTTGTGCCTATTCTACATCCTTTTTCTTTTTCCTTCAATTCATTTAGCTGCCCGTCTTGTTACAGGACCCTTTTATCTCTACCAAAACCACACACACATACACACACATATAGACACTCACACACACACATGCATGTATTATATATTGTGTGATGTGTTTGCGGCTTTGTGTATATGAATGTGTGTGTGTTTGTATGTGTATGTATGTGTGTGTATGTATTAATTCCAGGTTGTTGCTTTGCCCTTTTCTTTGCATACAACTTAACATTTTCTTTCTTCCTCACCACTCTCGTTCTTCTTCCTCCTCCTCCTCCTCCTCTCTCTCTCTCTCTCTCTCTCTCTCTCTCTCTCTTTCTCTGAGCCTTTTACTTCAGTTGATTAAGGCAAATATTAGAGCATATCCCAGCATCCCTTTCTCTAGTAAACTTGAAAATCTACCACGGCTCTCTAAAGCTGTCTGAGGTGTTGTTTGAGTGACAACCAACCCGTCCATGTACCCGGCGTATTGCTGTATGTGTATGTGTGTGTTGTGTTGTGTGTGTGTTGTGTGTGTATGTGAGACGGGGAAATAAGAGAAAAGTGTAAGACACACACACTTACGCGCGCGCACACACAGATACACGCACATACATACATACATACATACACGACAGGCGTCTTTCGGTTTTCGTCTACCAAATCCACTCATAAGGCTTTGGTCAGCACTTGTCTATAGTAGAAGACTCTTGGCCAAGGTTCTACGCAGTGGAACTGAACCCGGAACCATGTAGTTGGGAAGCAAACTTCTTACCAGAGTTAGATAGATAGATAGATAGATAGATAGATAGATAGATAGGTAGGTAGGTAGGTAGGTAGGTAGGTAGGTAGATAGATAGATAGAGATAGAGAGAGAGAACAGAGCGTTAGAATCAAATACATA
>NC_068985.1:46117028-46118027 GCF_001194135.2 Octopus bimaculoides
CCGTAACTTAGCGGTTTCGCAAAAAAAAAAGACCGATAGAATAAGTACTAGGCTTACAAAGAATAAGTCTTGGGGTTGAATTGCTCGACTAAAGGCGGTGCTCCAGCATGGCCGCAGTCAAATGACTGAAACAAGTAAAAGAATATATATATATTATGCACACTCACATGCACACGTGTGTTTGCATTCCATATGCTGAATAAGTTCTGAATGAGAAACTCCAGAATGGTTTACAGAACTATTTGAAACGAAAACGAAAAAGACAAAACTTTAAACACGAGGGAAATAATGATGAACGATAAAATAATTTAAAGGTTAAAGTTTTAAATGAAAAAAATTAAAGTTTTACAGTTATCTTCTTGTTATTTATTCTAGTCTTTATAAGGAGCAATATTAGAGGTAGAGAAATATTCATAGATAGGCAAGATATTCATAGATAAGATTGACCTGTCACCAGCTATAGGTGTTGTTTCGCTCCTGGTCACCTAATTAAACGGGCCTGTCTAATAATGATAAGTGTCAATTTTATTTTTCAGGCTAAAGTATATCTAAGATTACTTAACACGATGTGTCTTTTCTTTTCGTAAACTTTATGATTTGTTATTCAAAAGATTTGGCTACTATTTCTAACAATCCGTAGTTATTTAACCCCAGGTCAGCTCTGATAAAAGCCATGGCTATACCATCCTATTTTTAACAATAATATACTCCAGACTACACTAACAAATATGTTCTTTTCTAAGATAGTAGTGTATACAATTTTAAGTATATTTGGCTGCTATTATGAGCGACCATACATATGTTTCCTCGTTGGTTCGGCAATATGAGTAAAGGGAGGAAGACTAAGGTAGATGGTCAGATGTTACCGTTCACATCTTGTCTTAAACTTTAAACCTACCTAGCTTACATACAGCTAGTCGAGTATCTAGCTGGCTCTAATTTATTTCTACATAGCTTTCTACTCACCCTATATATATATATATATATATATATATATAT
>NC_068985.1:46118364-46126012 GCF_001194135.2 Octopus bimaculoides
TCTCTCTCTCTCTCTCTCTCTCTCTCTCTCTCTATCTATCTATCTATCTATCTATCTATCTCTTTATCTATCTGTCTGTCTGGCTGGCTATCTATCTATCTGACTGTCTGACTGTCTATCTGTTTGTCTGTGTTTATATATGTATACATACATATATTCATAAGCACATGCACACACACACATATGCATCAGTCTGTCCAAATATTTATCTAACAGCTACCTTTATATGTCTTCACATTTCTCTGTCTATCTATATTTATCTATCTAACCATCTGTCTGTCTGTCTCTCTGTCTTGTCTACTTGTCTATCTATCTACATTCTTATTTATTTACCTACTTTACCGATCTATCTTCCAAGCCCAGCCTCTCGTGTATTTACTTATACATTAGAAGCTACAACCGCTCTAACTCCTTATCAGCCACGTACCCTCTTACACACACACACACACACACACACACACGCTCTCTCATGCATACACTCTTAATATGCAAGCAGCAGTCACATCCACATAACATTTATTCAAACGCAGACACACACACACACACACGCTTACAAATGCTAAAGAGACACACATGCAACAGATAGACAGCAAGCAGCCCTTTTCATCTCGCTATAACTTTTCTGTTTGCCTGGACTAAAATAAAAATCCGAACTTTCATAACTGGAGAAAGTTTTTCGGCATTCATCGGACGAATTTAAAATTACATTATACGCAAAAACAACACAAAACATTGAATATCTTTTGTCTTCGTTTTACAATATTCTACCTTTTTTATCAGCGTGACTTTAAACATCACAGTCCAACACATACGCACAGACGTACACACAAACATAATATACATATCTATTTGTCTATTTATCTATCTATCTATCTATCTATCTATCTATCTATCTATCTATCTATCTATCTATCTATCTATCTATCTATCTACCAACCTAACCACATACGTACGTACCTACCTACCCATCTATCTATCTATCTATCTATCTATCTATCTATCTATCTATCTATCTATCTATCTATCTATCTATCTGTCTGTCTACCTGTCTGTCCGTTTGTCCTTTCACCTACTTTACATACGCACCCAAACTCATAAAGTGGACGCCGCTTAATGTAATCACGATGTTACCAAACAGCTATTGTAGTAACTAACTAACGAGTCCCATACACGTTTGAGGTATTATGATGGTATCCTGTTTAATATTATCAGCTGGGTATTTAGAAGGTTCCATCGTACGCACACGCGCTCACGCACACACGCACACGCACACGCACACATCTATATATATATATATAGAGAGATATCTATATATATCTATATAACTATAGATATATAGATACAGACGAAGGAAACAACTTTTAAACAACAACAACAACAAACAAAAACATCATCGTCGCCGACCTGATCAACACGTACAAATAACAACAACAAGAGCAACCACGACGACAACAATAACAATAGTGGCCAACTAATAAATCTTGATAACAACAGCAAGTTTGTGAAAGTTGGAGAGTGGAAGGCTGGAACGAAAGAAAAAAACAGATAGATACTTGTTGATAAGTATCTGGTTTTATATTCATCCATTCACCTAACCATCTATCTTCGTGTCTTCCTCTCCCTTCTCTCTCTCTCTCTTTCCATGTATGTGTATGAGTGTGAGTGTATATATATATATATATATATATTTTACCTAGTACTATATGTACAAGTATATAAATAAATACTCATATGTATATATACAAACTCATGCATACATACATATATATATATATATATATACACAATCTGACTGACTGACAAAAGTTTGTTGGCAATAACAGCCCCCCCCCCCGCCAAATACAAGCACACCGTTACCGTACAACATCACATCAACACATCTTTTTTATACACCCTCATATACAAAACTTATCCAGGAATTGACTTATGATGTGCGATATGAAAACGGTTTTGAGGTGGATTCTTTAACGAAATTTGGACAACAATCGAAAGAAGAAGAAAAAAAAAAACATTTGGATTTTACGTATCACGAAAGAACGAACCTCCATAACAGAACACACATATATATATATATCTATGTATATATGGATATGATTTGAAAAGTTGGAAAGTTTCGTTTTTCTGAAAAAAAGGATTAAAAATTCAAGCGAGAGATCAACGGATTACTTTTTATTTGTTTTTTTTTACATAGGGAGAGAAGAGATTAAAAGAAATTAAAAAGAAAAGGATGAAATTACACTGGAATTTTTACTTTAAAACTGGAGCAATAATGCATCGTATTGGATTATAAATAATCTACCATGGATTTATTTACCTGAATGAATTATTAACTCTTGGTGAAACACACGCACACACACACCTAATATATTCACAGAATTACATACATGCATACATTTATTTAGACACATGCACATGCTTATAGGCTGTATGTTATAACACATTTTTAATGTGTGGTGTGTGTGTATGCGTGTGTAGACAGAAATACAGATCAAATATTAATATACATGCTTTCGCCGTGTGTATTACATATATATATATATATAAGTTATTTTTTTTCTTGTTTGTTTTTCTAGTCGTCTTTTCTTCTTTTTGCTCAAGGAAGGAAATAGCTTTAATAAGCATTATGTAGAATCACACACACGCATACACACACACACACGCATACACACACATGCACGCATACACACATACGGAAACACGCACATAGTCAAACGCACGCACGCACACACACATACACGCACACATTCACAAACATACACGCTTGCACGCGTTAAAGTTTAGAAAACACCAGTAAAAACTGCATCATCTCACCCACATCTTGTTTCTATTTCTTTCTAAGCCCATCATCATCATCATCATCATCATCATCATTATCATCATCATCATTATCATCATCATCATCATCATCATCATCTAAACACACACACACACATGTTTATAGCGTATCAGAATGAGAAAAAAAAATGTAATTTTTATTACATGTATATCTAATTAATCAATGATTAAATCGTTCAGTTAATTAACTAACTAATCAATCATTGTTTTATTTTTCTACATAATTGTTGTTGTTGATATAAAGTATTTGTTTTGTAAATGTTATTGTCAGTAGCACCACCACCACCACCACCACCACCACTATCATCATCATCATCATCATCATCATCGTTTTTATCATTGCTGTCATCATCGTCGTCATTGTCATTTTCTTTTTTTCATTAACTTCCTCGTCGTTCTTATAATTTCATTTATTTCCAAACTTTCACCAACCATCTAACCAACCAGCCGGCAAACCATCCAGCCGACCCACCAACTAAAACTTCTACAACTGACACGCTCATACACACATTACACAATTCATGTACACATATGTACAAACATATTTCACTATGTTTGTTTACACACACACGTATATGCATATATGTATTTCTTTATCTATTTATTAAAATAGAAAAATAAAAAGGAAAATATATAAATAAATGAATAAATAAAGCAGCTACCTTTCATCCTCTCCGTTTCTCTCAGTCATACACCCCTATTCCCTCTCCTATCCTTTTCCGTCGCCTCTTTACCAACTCGTGGTCAGAAATGGCCCCTTTCTGTGACAATCTATTTCCAAAGTACCCGATTCGAATCACTGCTTGGATATGTACCCTAGTTGTGGTGATATAGAGATACTGCATCGATTTTTCCGTGCTTCGAAAGTGAAATGGATTTTGTCATTCTCAAAGTGAGTACCTCAAGACCTATATATTCAGACTGTGCATGTATAGTTGTTTATATGTTTGCGTATTTACTTGTTGTTTATCTATTTTGTTGATCACTTTGATATTGTATTTCGTAAATTTAATTTCAAGAATGCAATTAATGATTCATGTAAGACTGTAATACCAATAATATTCCTTGTATTGAAGTGATTATAACTCCTTACCAGTCCCAAATACTTTTCATAAGTTTGTCCTAAATGTCCATGCTTCTTTTCGGACATTTTAGTTAGCCCTTGTGTCATAAAGCTTTCTTTTCAGAAGTCCCAAGGTACCTTATGATTAAAAAAAAAAGAGTAATATATATATGTGATGCATGGACATCATGGAAATATGGCCCGTATATCACATATAAATAATACACTTTTAGTTTCATCTTAATTTAGTCTGACCTCGTCTGCAGAGCATTATCGAAAGAAATCAATAGTTATTTGGCATCACTTGCTTTTATCATCTGTTCGTCGGTTGGTTGAAACGATTGACACTTCGCATTTGCAATTTCGGCGGAGATAAAGAATACGCACACCACTCGTTTTCGGCGTCAGAAAAACCCTAACCCTGATCTTAATCTTAACCATAAACACCGGGTGTGCGTATTCTTTACCTTCGCCGTAATTTCTTCAGAAATCTGGTAGAAAAAAAAAAATGAATGAGGGAGGGGTCCGAACCCTTTCCTACTGTAAGGATATTTCTATTTTGTAACCAAACAAGGCGGTGATAGTGGATTTCCCTCGATGGACGGGGAGAATTCAGTTGTTCAATAAAATTGAATACCCTACTACCGATTTAGCGTGTAAGTAACTGAGCATTTCATCGCAGGCATGTACCCCTCGGGCAGAATCACTGTGACGCCGTGTAACAAGGATGTGTTTTTTTAAAATTACATGTACAATCTACCTAGTCTCACTCGCAAGGTATGGATTGTCAGAGGTTATAAAAAAAAAAATGACTATCACACATGATGCCACGCATTGAAATCGACCTCGGGATCTCATGGTTGCGAATGAAACTTTAAATCATTCGGCTACTCTGCTGCTACCAAACAAGATTAACCTGCAGTGAAAGAAAGGGCTAGAACGACTTAAAGAAAATATCATTGCCTGAAATGTAGCGTAATCAAACACTCGTCTGTTTATTGTTGTTTAGCCTTAGTTCATATTTGATCCCACAGACATATATAATAAAAGACGTTCGAGTAGGAAAGGGTTTGGACCCCTCCCTCATTCATTTTTTTTTCTACCAGATTTCTGAAGAAATTACGGCGAAGGTAAAGAATACGCACACCCGGTGTTTGTTTTATTTCAGACATATTATCTGTTCAGGACACTACTATCTTCAATCCATTTTGTTTTGCTGCTATTTCTAGCTGATACAACGACTACAGAAGAAGGTTCCTGGTTTGGCTCGAATACACACACCCCTTGTCAGTTGACAGTGTTCATTATAACTATAATAAGAGCGATCTTTTTGTACATAAGACGGAAAAAACTTGTAGGGATAGTTTGGTCGATTAATTCAACCCCAGCTCAAGACAGGTACTTTATTTTACGATCTCAGAGGCATGGAAGGCCAGTGTTGGTTGACTTCAGCGAGAGTTGAACTCGGACCGTAAAGTTTCGGAAGAAATACCGTTCTAACGATTCTACCAATCCAACATTCTAATTTGCTCCACTGATACAGTAATTTGTCAGATACTTTTTATTTTGTCGACCCTAGAAAAAGAAGACAAAGGCAAAGTTAACTTTGGTAGGATTTGAACGTGAAACTTAGAGAACAAGAACAAATATAGCCACGCTCCAACGATTCTACCCGAACGATGCAATAATGTAGGGGTGTTCGTTATATGGCCATAATAGTCTCGTACATTAAGTACAAGGTCACACGTATGCAGGGGAAGGCGGTGTACAGTAAACGATGACGATGACGATGACGACGATGACGAAGGCGATTAGATTCTACGAAATTTATAGAACCGACTGAGAGATCCGGACCAGCAAGTGTAGTTGTATCTCCTCCGTCACGATTCTCTCAAGAGCTTGATAAAACGTATATATCAGTTTATATATCACTATATAATAAAAGCCGATACATGTAACTATTGGTTGGTTGCCTGGTTGAATGATTTAGAGAGAGAGTGAGAAGTGGGAGAGTAACGGAAATACGAAGAGAATTAGCATAATAGATGCAAGATAAGTGTCTTGAAACTCTCTGAAAAATACGCATTTTTTTAACGAAATTTTGAAGAGGTTGGTTTTCGATGGCATAAATTGCGATTACGTAGACAAAATTTAGTAGAATAATATATATATTTATTGCAAGTGTACGAATGACAAATTTGCTTTGTTTAATTTAATTTTAAGGTAATAAATATTTTTCTTTTGAAAATTGCTATTCGTTTCATTATTTTATATAAGCATCAAAAAATTTGATAAATGTTAAATTATAATTATTGTCTGTATGCCGTATTTCCTGATATTACCCCCGGTATCAAGAGTACGTCCAAAGTTGCCTGTCATATGACGGTGTATGCAGATTTTTGGAATGGTTATCACTTACATTATAGGGGATAAAAAAGACAGAATTTGAGAGAGGAAACGTATAAAAAAAATTTTGATTCTTTTGTACGTATTCTTGCTCACTTCTTTCCCCATCATGTTTTCCGAATCTCCGTCGTATCATCGATATGTACATCGACTCTTTACGTTCTGAGTTCAAATCCCGCCGAGGTCAACTTTATCCTGCATTCCCTCAAAATTGCTGGCCTTGTGTCAGAATTAGAAACATTCATTATTATTATTATTATTATTATTATTATTATTATTATTGTGAGTTCAAACCAGGTCAAAGTCAGTTTGGCATACCTACAGAAGGGTGTCCCCCTCACCCCCGATTTCTGAAAGTTATGAGGAAACAAAGTCGGTGTATGTGTGTGTGTGTGTGTGTGTGGATGGGGGCACTCTTGTGTAGGCATGCCGTCAATTTTGCCCTTCTGTTCTTCTGTGTCTATAAAATAAATACTTAATCAAGTTCTATAAACCGATGTGATCGACCAATCCTCTTCCCCGTATATGTCTGACTTTGTGCCTCTGTTAGGAACCCAGCAGAGAATATCAGAAAGGGAAATAGACAGAGAGATAGCATAACGAGAGAGCTAGAGAAACAAAACTAGAGAGAGAGGGGGGAGAGAGACAGACAGAGAGAAAGAGAGAGAGGGAGAGAGAGACAGACAGAGAAAGAGAGAGAAAGAGAGAGAATAATGTTTTTCAGTGTTTTCTGTCTCCAGGTAGTTATCAAGTTCAAATGTCGCTGGATCCGACATTAGCTTAGCTTAACAGAATCGGTTTCGATTCAGACAAAATTTCTGCGATTTTTTGGTCACGGTTATTGGCGATCCTTCGATATTGGTCTATAGTATCGTCACTCGCCTTCTTTTTCAGCCTAGGCTCTTTATCTATGTCATGAGGGAATGTTGTGTGGGTGAATAACGTCATGTATCAATACCGAAGAATTGCCTGATTATTTAATGTTTTAAGGATTCATTTGCTGTATCTTATATAAGTCGAATGTAGACTGGCATTGATTACCTTGAGATCCATGGTAAAATGTTCATTCCCAGTTGCAGCCCCTTATTGAAAATGGACGTCTGAACACCACGGCTGTATTCGGTTTTCTCTCAAAAAGCACATTTTTTTCCGTATGTAATTAAAAATAAAAAGAGTTAAGCTTATTAATTTAATTAATTGTGTGGCTGAGACGGACTATATGTAATCTGAACCTCCCCGCCTTATTTATTTATGTTTTTTTTTTACGGAATCCCACGTTTTAGGCTATGGAGATTCCGATTCTGAAAAAAATTTTCAAAAATCTCAAATTCAAAATATCGTTTC
>NC_068985.1:46126215-46127994 GCF_001194135.2 Octopus bimaculoides
CCAAGCAGGCTATTTACATGCTAGAAATAACAGCCAAATCTCACAAAACTGCGATAACATAAAGCAAGAAATGTGTAATCAATCTTTCTGCAGAGATTTCTTTCAGAGTAATTTCCCGCAGGGTTAGGGTTAGGGTAAACCTAACCCTAACTCAAAACCTAACCCTAACCCCGACCCTAACCCTAACCCCGTTTGCCAAAGCGCATTTTTTCCTTCATATTTATTTCATATAAGGTGCACTTCAACTACTACACTATTTTTTTTTTCACTTTTTCCACCGGGTGTGGATCTATATAAAAACCGGGGGGAGGGGGGAATCAAAATTTTGAATTTGAGATTTTTGAAAATTTTTTTTCATTGTGTCAGTAATAGCGAACATCAGGATGTGAATCTTGGTTGATCAAATTTAAGATTCCGAACTATATAATATTTTCAATTAAGTTCTTACTGTTAGATGGTTAGAACTTAGTTATTATTTCCCCCCCATACTCTTGGAGGAGTCACCACACTGTTCCGATTCTTATTTAGCCCTTTCGTAAGCTTGTCCTAAACGTTTATGCTTCTTTTCAGGCTTTTAATTAATTAACTCTTGCTTCATACGTCTTGAGTAATATAAAGAAAGCTTTCATTTCGTAAGTCATAAGTTACTCAGTTAAAAAAACAAAAACAAAACAAAAAATAAAAATATGTATCATACATGATACTTAGACGCCTTGGAAATATACCTGGCGTATCACATGATACACAGGGCAGGTTAAAGAGATAAATTCGAGCCATTATTTTGAAAGGATCATTTTCTTAAAATTCTATTTTTGGAGTTTTCCATTCCTCTTTTAGCCAACGCTGTTAAAAGAAGTATTGGGAAATTATTAACATTATTTCATTTATAACAGAGACTTACTACAAAAACCAAAATTGCATCAATATTAATTATAATAAAATAATGATTTCTAAAATAGGCTAAAACAGTACACGTTTTAGGGATGCATAGGTGTAATCGATCCCGAAAGGATGAATGGTAAAACCAACCTCGCTGAGATTTGAACTCAAAATTTAAGTAGTACCAAGCTGAAATCTTTCATTCTCACACTCGCCAATTTACCAGGAACATACATACATACATACATACATACACATACATATATTATATGTATCCCTCTCTCTCTCTTTCTCTCTCTCTCTCTCTCTCTCTCTCTCTCTCTCTCTCTCTCTATATATATATATATATATATGTATGTATAGGAGTGTGCGTGTTATATGTGTGATTGCGTCCTACCCCCATGTAGTGTTTATATAATTCTTCGACATATACGTATGCCCATATATGTAATACGCTTTGCTAAACACAGGGTTTTTGGTACGTGAGTGCAGGGGCAGCTGTTTTACCCTAAATAATTTATACACGCGCGCGCACACATCCGTAACTATATGCTTGGAAAATATTACCGTTATTATGCACATACTTTAAATCTTAGCCAAAAAGTCGAAAATGTATGCATATATGTATGTGTGTGTGTGCGTGTGTATTAATGCGTCTATATGTACATGCGGGTAAATATATATATATATTATATTTATGCATGTATATTTGTATACATATATGTATAAATTTATATATATATATATGTGTGTGGGCGTGTATGCATGTATATATATATATATATACACATGTATACTTATCAAGTATGTTTACGTATTTTTCACTCGTTGGTGATGTCCTATACACATTGTGTATTTTTCATTATGTATGTATATATATATATATATATATATATATAT